>NW_006408572.1:15937336-15938247 GCF_000296735.1 Chrysochloris asiatica
GGCACGTAACAACAACAATAACAATAAATGAAAGTAACTTGCAATCCCCTTTTGTTTTTCTGACAACAACAGAAGTCTTACATCAATTTTTAAATTTTTTATATTGTTGTTGTTGTTTTCTTATTTCCAACTCATAGCAACCCTATATGGGGTTTCTAAGAAGCAGCTGGTGGGTTTGAACTGCTAACCTTGCAGTTTTAGCTGTCCCGTGTTTATCCTACAGTGCCACATCAAGACTCATGTAAGACCTGTTAACTTCAAAATAGTTGGACGAGATATCTACAGTCTCTGACCTCCTTGGTCAGGGATGGACCCAAGAGCTTTGCCGTGGACTTTGGCCCTAAGCATTTGTCGGATGACCCTATTGGCCATGTCCCAGTCAGAATCTAGATGACCTGTGCTAGGATTGTTGAGGGAACTTATGGAGAAGCCCAGAAGCAAGAATAAGTGGCAGCAGTGGTCAAGTCTCTTTCCCAGCATCCCATTCCTCCCCTCCTGATGGCTGTGGTCCTTCCCTTTTCTACTCCTTTCTGCCTCTACACCACAGTCAGGCTCAGATTTTAGACAGACTTTCTGGCACTACCACCACCTCATTCCCTACCCAAAGTCCCAGTGCAGGGTCTTTTTTTTTGTTTGTTTGAGTTTTTATTGTGATAGTTTACATGGGAGAACATTAGTTGTACATTCATCCTATCATATATCCTTTCATTGCCATGGTCACAATCCCTTCCATGCATCATCAGACAACCAAAGGTTATACCCTGCAAACCTGCCTCCCGGCCTTCAGCACACAGCCCCTCTCCTTCCCTGAGTCCAGCATCCCCAGCCGCTCCATCTCTCTGTGTCATCATCTCTGCCTGCATTTCTGGCGTACTGCTTCTCTGGATAAGGTCTCGCACCAGAAATTGATG
>NW_006408572.1:15939402-15975299 GCF_000296735.1 Chrysochloris asiatica
GCCATGGGCTGCCAAAAGAACCAATAGATCCGTTTTGGAAGAAGTGCAGCCAGAGTGCTCCGTGGACTGTGTGACTCATTCTCTGTCTGGCCTGAAAGCTTTGCATCACGTCTTGTTCCACCATTTGGACCTTAATCCGTGGTGATGGTGGTGAGCTGTGGAGGTGCTTCCTTCTAATAGTGACCCTGGATAGGGTTTCTGAGGCTGTAAATCTTTATGGGAGCAGAAAGCCTTGTCTTTTCTCTTGGAGTGTCTGGTAGATTCGAACTGCTGGCCTTACAGTTTGCAGCCCAACTCATCATACACTAAGCTACCAGGGCTCCTTGGATCTTAATCTAGATGGACCCACATTTGGAATTGTTGTTAAGTGTCATCAAGTCAGTTCTGACCCATAGTGACCCTGTATAGGGTTTCTGAGGAGCAGCTATTGAGCTTGAACCGCCAACCTTGAGGATCAAACTGACCTCACAGTCCAGAGCATTAACCCACAGCGCCACACTGGGACTTCCAAAATTTGGAACAGGCACACTTGGTTGAGAGGGCTCTCAAGACATCTGAACTGTGCTCTATGGAACACTAATTACACAGGTTCATTGTATTATGGCTGGGAGTGGTAGCAGGTGACAGGAATCCGGGATCTAATGAGGTCAAGAAACGAGTCATTACATTTAGTTTCTTTAATGTAGAGTTTTTCAGTCTTTAGCGCATTGTTCTATGCCAAGAATCTTCACAAGGGTAGTTGTAGAATACATCATTTCTCAAATTCTTTGTTGTTGTTGTTATTATGTGCTGTGAAGTCGGTTCCAACTCATAGAGACCCTGTACAGGGTTTCCAAGGCTATAAATCTTTATGGGAGCAGAAAGCCTCATCTTTCTCCCGCGGAACAGCTGGTAGTCTTGAACTGCTGACCTTACGATTTGCAGCCTGATTCATAACCACTACGCTACCAGAGTAGACCGTAAAACCTACCTTGGTGAGACAGTCAGACCTAGTGTCCTAAGGAACTATTGAGAGAGGTCCTTTGTAGGCCCTACAAAAGAGGGAGTGGGCAGCACACATAGAAAAGTAACCGTATAAGGGAATATGTTGTGGGTTGATGGTGCAATAATTTTATTCCAGAGCCCAATCTATGATAAGCTTGGAAAGTCATCCTGGATACCAGTGAGAATTTTAACTTATATTTGGGTTCAGATTGACCAGATGGAGCCTGAAGAAGTATATCACCGTGGTTTCCTTTCCAAGGCTCACATAGTCATGTCTGCTGGGAGCAAGCCTGTGAAATAGCTCGAGGACTTTAGCCTTTATTTGTACTGGGGGCGTTAAGTACTTGCTGCTACTTTTTTCAGAATGCATTTATCTCCAGGAAAGCTGGAAATCTTGGTTCTGTCCTCACTGGCTAAGTGTAGGCAAAGTGTGTCTCTGTGTAACTAGCTGAATTGATAAGTTCCCTACTTATTGACCTTGGCTCGTCTGGTGACCCTGGAGTGTGCCTGCCATTGCTGCAGAGACTTCCAAGTTCATCTTAAACAGTCCCCAGACTTCCATGTTGTTAATGAAGATTTGGGAAGTTGTTGGGCTTTCTTGTCACCTCATTGTTGCCTGGCCTCTGCCACATTTACCTGATTTCTGGAATAAAAATTGAAAAACTAACAAGCCAATCCATGTATTTGTTGATCCCTCCTCTGAGTAGGATTTTTCTTGACCAGCATTTAAAAACGACAAGGTGGGTGTTTAACCTTTAAAGGGGAGAAAATCAAGCAAAACTAGAAGAAACTTGCTAATCTTGACATAGCAAACTTTTGGTCAGTGGTAAGTCTAATTTTGCCTGTTGATGCCTATTCTTCTGGAAGCTGAGAATCTTGTTTCAGATCTCTCCACCTGTGCTCTCACTGGGACAGTGCTCCATCCAGGACAGGATGTCCCAGTGGTAGGGTATTTGCTGGGGTCAGAATTGGGGGTATGGATTGAAAGATCCTAACCCCTGACTTTTGGTGGGGACAGGCATTGTGTTTTTCTATGCCTCTAACTGACGTTGTTGGCTCCGTCTTACTCACTCCCCTCAGCAGAGAGACGCTTAGTCCAGACCCTGCCATTTTTGAGTGGTTGGACAAGAAAACCATACATCATTTTCTTGCTTGCCCCATCACATTATGAGTTGCCTCTTTCCTTGGAAACTAGACCAAGGGACGGTTCCTGAGTGATGCAGACAACTAATGTGTTTGGCTGTTAACCAAAAGGTTAGAATTTAAAGTCCACCTAGATATGCCTTGGGAGAAGTCTGCTTCCAAAAAAAAATTAGTCATTGAAAACCCTATGGATCAGAGACATGGTGTAACCAGGAATCAGAATCGATTTGATATCAGCTGATTTTGTTTTTTTCCTTTTAGATTTGGGATTTATTTAAGGAATTGGGCTGGTCAGTGAATGGAGGCTAGCAAGCTTCAGATCTGTCAGGCAGGCAGGCTGGAAACTCGAGCAAGAATCGATGTTGCATTCGTGGGTGTTATATGCATTTGGCAGGCTGGAAACTCAGGCAGGATTTCTGTGCGACAGTTTTGAAGAATTCCTTCTTTTCAGAAAACCTTCATTTTGCTCTCAAGGTTTTTCAGCTGATTAGATGAGCCCACCCCCGTTCTCTAGGATAATATCCTTTACTTAAAGTCCATTGATTATAAATGGTAATCACCTCAACAAAATTCCTCAACAGCAACAGCTAGACTAGTATTTGACAAAACAACAGGACACCATAGCCTAGCCAAATCGACACACAAAATAAACCCCAACCATCATAGGCTCATGGGCCCATGTAACTCACTAGATAGAGTCTGAGGAGATTAAGGAATCCAGGAAGCAGGAACTCTTAATTATTTCTGTTCCTGTCTTTCCTACCAAGGAGCCCTGTTAGAGTAGTGGATTACAAGCTGGACTGCTAACCACCAGGTTAACAGACTGAATCTACCAGTCACTCCGAGGAAGAAAGCTGAGGCTGCCTGCTCCCATAAAGACTTACAGCCTCGACATCCCTCGACAGGGCTGCTATGAGTTATAACCGACTTGGTGTCACACAACAACCACCACCATCTACGTCTACCAGCAGACCCAAACCACTCCCAGCCAGTCAGTTCCAACTCACAGCGACCCTGGGTAGCGTTTCCAAGACTGTGAATCTCTCATCTCTCCCCTAGTGGGATTGAACCACCGTCCTTATGGTAAAGGAAGAAATCACCCAGATCACATGACCACATGGGTCTTTCTAATATTTCCTTCTCTTGTTCTGGTGCCGAGTTACAGATGTGCAATGTGTCCTCCCCACCGTGACCAGACTTTTCTAGGCTGGGGTTCGCTCGCAGTTCCTGCTCCGTTGTGTTTTTTGTTGTTGTCGTTTCCACCGTGTATACCTGACTGGCATATCAAACACCAGCACCACCATCTTCATCATCATCATCCACACACTCACTTATTGATGTCTCAAAGAGTGTTAGGTAGTTTATGCATGTTCTGCCGCCGTCCATTTCTTGTATCAGTATTCTCATATTCTTATATAGAGGATGCTCACAGGACACTAAGTGTTAGGTAGCTCATACAGACCCCACAGTTTGTTCTTGTCATTAGTGCTCATCAGCTCCTGACTCATAGTGATCCCACGTTTAGCAGAACGAGACATTACCCAGTCCTGTTTCATCTTCATTCCTTTGGCATGTTTCAGCCCATTGTTACAGCCGGTGTGTATTCTGAGTGGCTTTCGACCTAGAGACCTTCATCTTTCACCACTATATGGGAAACACCCTATTCTGTTGTGATCCAAAATATTTTCATTGGCTGGTTTATAACGAGTGAGATTGCCAGACCTTTCTTCCTCATCTGTTCAGTGTCACAGCAGCATGCAAACCTTCACTGACAGCCTTGTGGTGACTTTGTATGAAGTGCATTGGAGGAGAACCAAACCCAGGTCTTCCACGTGGAAGGCGAGAATTCTACCACAGAGCCATCACTTTGTTGCTGTTGTTTCAAGTGCTGTTGAGTTGGTTTCGACTCATAGCGATCTGGATAGGGTTTCCAAGGAGCGACTGGTGGGTCTGAACCACCGACCTTGTGGTTTGCAGTCCAGTGCTGATCCTACAGTGCTACACCAGGACTCCCATGATAACTGTTGTTTTTAAGTACCGTCGAGTCAGTTCCAAGACATAGTGACCCTTTATCGGCTTTCTGAGGCTTGTAAATGTTTACATGAACAGAAAGCCTCATCTTTCTCCTGTGGAGCACCTGGTGGGCTCAAACCACTGACCTTATGGTTCACAGCTCAGTGCTTAGCTTACAGAGCCACTACACTTCTGTTATATTATGTTGTGCTTAGCTACTGGAAAGTGTTCTCAGGCCCAGGATGACTTTAAACAAATCTAGTGGGCCCTGAAAAGAGAGAAAGTGTATCCTCAGAGCCATCTAGAGGAGACAAAAACTATTAGTGGTAGTACCGGGTGTGAGGGGCCTCTGATAGTCCTGGGGAGGAAGAAGTGTCAGAAATTGCCTCCATCACTGGGCTCTCAGCCCTATGCCTCCCTCCTCTGTGGCCCTCACTGCAGAGCCCATCCCAAAGCCAGGTTCCTTAAAACACCTGTTAAAACCAGTCTCCAAAGTGGAACAATTTTTTGTACCTTGCTGCACTTATAGAGATCAATGACTCCTTTTAGGTGGACCAGATTTCATGATGTTACAGTTTTGTGCCTCCAGCCAACGTGGGTGACCATTTGACTAACATAAACACATTCTGGCGCCTGCTGGCTGGGCTGGGCGTGTCTTTGTTCTCCCTGCTTGGGTCTCACTCAGTGCTCGAAATGTTACCTCCTGCCTTAGTCACCAAAGGGTTTGGCCTATCACACCAGTGGCCTCCTTAATTTGTAAGCTAGACCAGAGGAGACAGGATTAACCTAGCCACCTTCTAAGTTCAGATAACCTAGAAGTTAACAGAGGACCACTTCTATTGGCATGTTTCTCCCTTAGGATACTTGCACGCGCACACACATATAAATATCAAGTCTTCACCCACTCCCTTTACTCTTCGCTTGGTTAGGGTGTGGTTGGCTCCCTTGCAAATAGAAAATCCACTTTTTGATGGAGAGACCACCTAAATGGAAATGGTTTCATGGCATTGTAAATACCCCACCCCAAGACCCTGCCCTTAAAAAGAGAGCCTGTGCAGAAAGACAACCTTGATGTCCAAAGGAAGATATGGTTGTTCTGACACTAATGTCTGTATGTTTCTGTCCCTGCAGCCTTAGGAAAATCCAAAGGTACAGTATCCTCTGGTAGCTACAAGGCCATGTTCAACCTCTTATAAGCAAGTGAGCTGTGTCTTAGTGAACTCAGCCAGAGGGGGAATGTGCCGTGTTTGGTTGCTTGGCAGACTGTCCCCATCATTAAAATAGAGTGGCCTTTGGAGGTTGTGATGTGGCTACATTTCAGGTCGTTGCTAGTGGTGGAGTTGGGGCAAGCAGGAATCCTGATCCAATCCCACGCTCTGAACCCCAGGCTGAAAACTAAAAAGTCTGTTTAGATGTCTCCTCTTAGACATCCCAGCCTGAAGTGGCTGTGAGTCCGTTAGGTGTTTTAGTGTGATGCTACCCCTGTCTTTGTCCCACCCACTTCAGCCCCCACTTCTCCAAGGCAAGCGTGGAGTCCACACCCAGGGAGCTTGGCGGGTTATCATCCTAAGGCCTGCTGGCTTTTTGGAGGGTTGAATGAAGCCCAGCCTGCCCACCTTGAGCTGCGAGTTTCGTCCTCCTCTCCAAGCCATGAGAGGCCCTTTCTGCTGCTACCTCTGCTGCCCGCCTGCCGGCCCCTGAGCTAGCCCAGATGCTTGGGCAGGCGCTCCTGGGGTCCCACAGCAAAGTGCAGCCCTGAATGCCTCGCTTCCCTGGGCTCAAGAGGGTGCTAAGGCTGTGCTGCTGTGCCCCCCACACCAAGTGCTTCAGTGTTTCTGCTTCATGGGGGGAGGGAGTCAGTCCCCTGTGCGTGTGGGTAAGCATGTGTCTTTGTGTCCCTCACCAGCATGGGCGTGAGGGTCATGGACACATCCTGGGTGGCCCGAAGAGGCTCCTCAGTCGGCAGGAAAGCATCGTGCGCCCCACCCTCCATGCAGCCCCCCGCTCCACCTGCTGAGCTAGCTCCACCGCCTCCATCGCCCCTTTCTGAGCAGCCTCCAGACAGCCCGGCCGCTCCTTCGCTTTCTCCATCTAGCATGGGCCTCCAGCCCTGCGCAGAGCGCGTCAGGTAAGCAAGACCAGCATCGAAGGTGGGTGGGGGGTGGGGGTGGGGGTAGGGGTGTGCTTCACCTGCTCATGGCTTCTTGGACCTGATCATTCTTCTCAATCTTAAACATTCATGTGTCTGGCTTTCTGCATCAAGACATTCCCAGCTCTCAAGCTTCTATCACAGAGAGTCCAGGCTTTCTAAGAATAACATTCCCAAGCAAAAGTAATAATAATAAAATAGATAAGGTGGCAGCTTGCAACAGCAAACAGTGTAGGCAGGCAGTCAGCGTTTTCCCATATGTTCACAATCTCCCTGTTCTCAAATGTACAAGTTCAGTATTTCTCTTTTCTGCTCTTTAGCTGTCAGATTTATACCAGCCATTTTTGCTTCTAAAATGAGCTTGAGTCAGGAGTGGAGGTGACCTTGTTGTGTCTGGTGATCTTTGCAGCATGCTTGGTGGTATTTCCAATGTCGTAGGAGAAGAAAAGCAAAGAAAGAAATCCATTCTACCACTAGTTCAGCAAACAGAGACCAAGGATTTCCCATCCAAAGATGAAGAGAGAGATCTTTGTTCTTAAGCTTCAGTTATCCTAAAACATGTTCTCCCGAGATCTAGGGGAAGGGTGCCCTGCCTAACAGGAGGCCTGGGCAAAGGAAGACTTTCGAAGTGGGAATTGCACAATGAAATATCTTTTTTGTTTCTGTCCTCAAACAATAGTTCAGAGAGTTAGGAAAACTGCTTCTCATCAGACACAGGAGTGCATCTGTTAAGGGACGTGGCCTTCCTCCATGGCCACTGCTGGGGACTGACTGTCAGAAATTTTGCAAAGTTGAACTTTTGAAACCAGTCTTTGCCCAAGCACGCGCACGCACACGCACACACCCGCCCCCCTTCTCATACGCCAGTACCCCACACAAATACAAAAGCTTAAATGAACAGGTTGCAGACTTGTTCTAGCGAGTAGAAGAGATTTTCTCTGTGAACTGAGGAAATGACAGACAGAGAAGACAACAACAGTCAGTTGTGGATGAAGGTTGGCACTCGGTATGCTTGGTGTGTAGCTGCTGGTTCTAACTCAGAATGAGAGGTCCCTGGTCCTGGTGGTGCAGGTCCATGAGGGAGATGCTAAAGGGTCCACCAGTGGAGTCACTAGGAAGGTGTGTGTGTGTGGTGGGATGAAGTATGGACCACACTGCTGGACACTGTCAGAAGGAGGGACACCAAAATGATCCTGAGCCTCACTGCTGTGGGGGTGTTGGGCAGTCCTACACTGCATGGGGAGGGGATGCCAAGGTGGTGTCTTCACTAGGATTGTTGTCATCTGTCACTTACTGCGTCGTCCTCCGCTCTCCCCATCACTGGCCACTGAGGGCATGGGCACCACTGGTGGTCTCCACCACTGGACGGAAGATTGGTTGGCCCACGCGCTGGCTGGCCATGCCCTCAGGGGCATGGCTCCATGAGTAGCTACTCTGGGTGACACCAGCCATAATAATGCCACTGGGGCAAAAAGAATGAAGGGTTGTCCAGAGAGGTGGACAAGGAGAAAATGCACACATCGGAAGGAGACTACTGGAACTGGTCTTTCGTAGCACTCTTACTGACTTCCTCCTGATTTCCCATTTTATTCATGAAACCGTGTCATGTCATATTTGGCACCCTCTAAAAGTGGCCCTTTGAAGATGATTCTCCCCAAGCTCTGAAGGGAGGCCAGAAAGACTGCGGCCTTCCCAAGCCCCTCGAGAAGGCTCCACCACTCGCTGGCTCAGTGAGCTCCCCCTCCTGCGCCTCCTGGGGTCATTGGTTCCCAAGCTTTTCTTTGGGTGTTAGCGCTGTTATTTGCCCTATTGGCTGTTCCTCGTCCCACTTGCGTGCTTCCCAGTACAAACGGGTGTTCTATTGGTTTTTGTTGTTGTTTTTTCTCTGTTTCTGGTCATTCGCAGCCCAGTTGCCTGCTTCCTGTTAAGGGCTCCTCCTCCACTGAGAATGGCAGGCCCTCCCCACCCTAGACTCTACCTTCAGCTCCTTTCCCTTCAGGCCCTGGGCTCTCAGCAGCCAGACTGCCTCCTCGTCCTGCTCAACAACTTGACATGAACTCTCACCCTGAACTCCACTCTCTACCCCCTTGCACCCAGCTCATTGACAAAGAGTTATGAGTCCTTAACTAACCTGTACTCAACTGTACCCTAACTGTGCCTGGTCCATCTAGCACTCCAAATAAAGCACCTTACAGCCACCTCTCCTCATTGGCTCAGCTGCACCTGTGCAGGAGAGAGAGGAACAAGGCTAACTAGATAAATACGTTTCTGGGCTGGGGCAAGTGAACCTTATTAGGAAGGGATGAGTGAGGAGGCACTTGGGTTCCTAGCATCCTTGGATGGATGTCGTGTATTCTCAATAAAACAAGAGAAGTATATTAACCCACAAGAAATCATTTTTTCCTCTCCTTTCTTTTTGAGCTTGTTTGGTTGACTTTCCTGTTTTTAATGGTGGCTGACATGGATGGAAGGGTAGGTAGATATTTAGCATGGATGCCGGGGTACCTCGCTGCCTTGTGTCTGAGAGAGAATAAAAGAAAAGTCTTACCGGACCTGAGTGAGACCTGAGGTTTGGTTTCTGTGTATGTCCTCTTTAAAGGAATGGAGACAGGAATTGTTACTCTCTTGGCCTCTCTGGACGAAATTGTATTTTTTTATTTTTGTTTTTGGAGAATTACTCTGGTATAGTGTAAAACTCATTCTTTGAGATAAAGAAGTTACTAATATCTCAAATCTGAGCTTCCCTTATTTCCCCCGAGTTGGGAATAGCAAATTGCACTTGTATATCAATCTGTGTAGGCAAACGAGGTGCTGATGTTGACTAAGTTTAGGGGTCTTCTTTTGTTCTGTGTGTTTGTGTTTCAGCACTTCTAAAAGCAAAGAACTTTCTCCAGGGTCTGGGCAGAAAGGAAGTCCAGGCTCTAGTCAGGGGCCACCCTGTGCAGGGACGCAACCGGGGACCAGCTCCAGCCAGCCAGCTGCAGACCAGAGTCCTCACACCCTCCGAAAAGGTACGTTGCCTCTGCTTTTCTCAGTAGTGTACTCATATCCCTCAGTTAGCAAAACATTATAGGCCCCTTCCTGTTGTTGTTAAATACTGTCGAGTTGCGTCAGTTCTGACTCATAGCCACCCTATGGCAAGGACCGGACGGTGAGTTTGAACTGTCAACCTTGCGATTCAGACGATCTTGTGGCCCAGTGTATACCCTACAGTGCCATGCCAGGACTCTGTCCTCTAGGGCCACAATCCACTTGATGACAGTGGGTTGGTGTAGCACAATTAGTTTTTATGTTTAGCTGCTAACCTGAAAGTTGATGGTTCCAGCCCACCCAGTAGCACCACAGAAGAAAGACTTGGCAATCTGGTTATGTAACAATAAGAGTCAAGAAAGCCCAATGCAGTGGTTCTACTCCAGGGGCCGCCGTGAGCCAGAATCAACTCAACGGCAGCAGCTGTTAGAAACTGTAAGGTTTTTGGAAAATGTCCTGGGCTGGCATTCCAGCTCTGGGAAGTTAATCCACTCCAAGGAGAATGATTTCTCCAGTATTCCTCAGTTTACTCATTTGGAGAGCAGGCTCTTTATGTGCGTATATAGGACACTGCCAAGACTTCATTGCAAAAGTCATTGTGCAGAGTGGCACAGCTTGTGTTTTCCGTAGACGTAGGCCAAGGCTTCCTCCAAGATCGTTTAGAAAGCTGCATGAGGTCCGTCCGTCTCCTGGGGCCTTGCTTGTGGAAGGTGTGCAGTGGTCAAGAGGATTTGTTTCTACATGAGTCCTGACCTGGGATATAGCTGGTTTGGAAGGCCTGAAATAGAACTGCTACCCCGACCCATGAACCACTCAGGGTAGGCTTGGGCCTGCAGAACCCACAGTAAAAGCCCAGCCATTCTTGATGAAGTACTCCCTAAGGCTAAGCTCTGCGCCCCGCGACGGGCACCAGCTGGGGGCCTAGCCAAACCGTTCAGATTAGTTTTCACCTCATGCATGTCTTTGCCCAGGCTTTCACATGTGAAATATGTGGTTGTTGTTGGTGGGGATGTGCCGTGGAGTCGGTTCCAACTCCCAGTGACCCTGTATAGGGTTTCCGAGACTGTAAATCTCTATGAGAGCAGAAAGCCTCTTCTTTCTCCTACACACCAACTGGTAGATTCACACTGCTGACCTTACATCACCTGACATGCAGCCCACTGCGCTGTCAATGCTCCTGACTGGTTAATCGGTTCTAAATTGAGGCCTTTGAGACTGCTGGAGGACTTTGGTTCCAGCATTTGTTGAATTGTGCTGTGTTCACCTTTTCCACACGTAGGCTTCATGACAGATACCTCTTGAGCCTTCTATTTTCAGGCTCCAGTAGTAATCCCGTTCCCCTAGTCTGTGGTGACTCAGCCCTTTGGTTTTTATAGCTCCCCGTCATTCCTGTGTTGTCATTGTTGGCGGGCATTGCTCAGATCCCCACCCATGGCGACCTCATGTAGAACGAGATGGAACCATTGTGATCCAGAGCACTTTCATTGACTGACTTTTGGAAGTAGATTATCAGGCCTTTCTTCCTATTCCCTCTGAGTCTGGAAGCTCCACTGAAACCTGGCATCACAGCCATGTGCAAGTCCCCCCTAACAAGCAGGTGGTGGCCGCACTAATAAAGAGCATAGACCAGGCATCAAATCCAGGTCCCTCCATGTCAGTTGTTGTTAAGTGCTTTCAAGTCAGTTCTGACTCATAGCGACCCCGTATAGGCTTTCCAAGGAAAGGCTGGTGGGTTTGAACTGCTGACCTTGGAGTTAGCAGTCGAGTACCACTCCTACAGCGCCACCAAGGACTCCTTCCTACTTGCATGGGGAAGCAAGAATTCTACCGCTGAGCTATATCAGTACCCCCTTCATTCCTTATATTTTCTACAGATGCTTTCTGCGCCCTTACTCAGTGCTGAAGAACCCTGGTGGCACAGTAGGTTAGGCCTCAAGGTCAGCAGTTCAAAGCCACCAGCCACTCCAAGGGAGAGAGATGAAGCTATTTGCTCTTGTAAAGATTCAGTCTCGGAAACCCTGAGGTGCATTTATATTCTGTTCTTTTGAGTCATTGAGTCAGAATTGACTCAGTGACAATGGCTTTGGCTTGCTGGGCATAGAGGGGGTAGCCCTATGAGACAGGAAGACACGCTCTTGAACCCCCTCATCAGTCCAGTGCCATGTTCCTGCCCAGTCTGCGTCCTAAGGCCACTGCCAGGCTCACCAACTTGACAGAACTTATAACAACTTTTGCTATTGAGTCAGCTTTGAGTCCTGGCGCCCCGTCTGTGTCAAGAGTAGAACTATGTTCCATACACTGATTTTCACAGCTGCCTTTTTATTTTTAAATGGATTATCAGACTTTTCTTCCAAGGAGGCTCTGGGTGGAGACGAACCCTCAACATCACATTTTTGGTTAGCAGTCGAGCACGTTGACCATTTGTATCAGGGAAGAACTTCAGGTGCCTTTTATACCTAACGTCATTTTAATTAGTACAGTGCTTGGGGGGCAATTCTTCTTCCCATTGTGTAGAAGAGTAAGTTTCCCATTGTGTAGAAGAGGTTTAAGTAAGTTTCCCAGCGCATGCTGCAGATAGGAATCTGAAACCCAGTACTGGACCTTTTCTTATTCACACTGCAGACTGAGGGAGCCAGAGTTGGAGGCTGGAGTGGGGAGAGTCCTGATGCCTCCCTGAGAACTTAAAAGACAGTTTCTTTTAGAAGCAGAGCTCCCCACAGCTATGAGCAGCCCTTTCAAAGAGGTTGCAGCAATAAGGTGCTTGAAAACTGTAGTAGGTCTGTATATGCTTACAGCCAGAGGCTGCAGTTCTGTAGTGAAACAGAAAAGGAGACCTGTGAGGCAGGAAGGCTGCGGAAGGAAAGGTAAAGCAGTGGGGGACACGGTCTCTGCAAATTCCTCCCTCAGTGCTTAAGGCAGGGAGATGGTCTGATGGGACCTTGCCGTCTAGCGCCACCATCTGGCAGATCCTGGTAAAAACTGGCTAAAGAGAGGGTTGTGGAGAGCAGTTGCAGGTGACTTCATGCTCTTTGACAAAGCAACCTTTTCTATAAGCATCCAGGGAAGAGAAGTGAGTTGGGCGGAAGTGTTTGCAGGTGCACCATAAAGGAATGTTTCCTACCCTGAAGACCTTCCCTGGACAGGACTCCATGGTTGCTTTGAACCCTTTTCCTCCTCAGCCATACCCAGCATGACTGAGTCTCTCTTCTCAGGGTACAGCTGTGAAGTCTTGTACCACTTCGAGGTGACAGATGTCATTGGGGTATTAGCCTGCTGCCTGTGGAGGGGCATTGGCTCTCCAGCATGACTGCGTGTGTGTGCACGTATGTGTGTGTGTGAACAGATCATGGCAAGAATCCAGGGAAGGGCACCCGACATTCATTAACAGATGGAAAGACATGAAAACTTGCAGCTCTAGGTCGATTTTTGTCTTTAACCACCATGTTCCTTTATTGCATAATGCAGGGTAGAGTTTACCTTCTCTCAGTGTGACAAGAGATGGAGGTAGTGAAACAGCGACAGGTCACCTTAAGGGTGTGCTAACAAGACACACGGCATGGACGTCATTTAACAACCTGTTTTTCTTTTGTTGTGTCATGTTTTTCTCTTTCAGTTTCAAAGAAGTTGGCACCCATTCCGCCCAAGGTTCCCTTTGGCCAGTCGGGGGCTATGACTGAGCAGCCCGCCACCGGCCAGCCGTCCCCAGTCAGCCTGTCTCCCACCCCTCCGAGCACCCCATCGCCCTACGGACTGAATTACCCTCAAGGGTACTCCTTGGCCTTAGGCCAGCTCTCACCAGCTGCTGCGGCTGTTCCTCTGTCCTCTCCTTCTGTCTTTACAAGCACTTTAACCAAATCGAGGCCCACCCCTAAGCCCCGACAGAGACCCACCCTGCCACCTCCTCAGCCTCCCACGATAAACCTCTCGACCTCTAGTCCTCAGTCTGCGGAACACCCTATGCTAGATGGCATGTCCCCTGGGGAGAGCATGTCCACAGGTAACCAAGCCGCTGGCTCCCTTGCATTTTACTATGAACCTTAGCAGAAATGTGCTGTGTGTGGAGCGGGCTTGCTGGCTTCACTGGGCTCAGACACAAGTGTTTGAATGAGGTGGTTGTGGGGGTAGCTTATGGGATGAGCTCCTTAGCAGCCTGCCAGTAAAGCCAATGGAAAGGAGCCCTCCTGAACCAACTCCTATGAGGGGCTCCTTAGGAGACTTTTCCCCATCTAATGCCCATTAGCCTGAATTCTATGTTTGATCTTAAGCACAGTTAGCAGAAGTTGTGCATTGGTTTGACGTGACACCTCAGCGATCACAAAATAGCTGGTGTCAGAATACAGCGGAAGGAATATATTTGAGGCTTTCCTTGCATAGACCCCATACACCTAAATGGGTACAAATCCTTCGCTTGAGAACAGAGGCCAAGCATCAAAGCCATCTCCCCTGTTAGTAAAAAAATAAAGCTTGCTAGAAAGATACAGTTCTAGCAATTTTGTAATTTTACTAGAAAGTGGTCAGTTTCAGAAAAGACAGGCACACTTCCAAGCCCCTGCCCCCATTTCCTTGGGAAACCAACTGGACAAGATGGACAGTTACTAGGTTAAATTGTTGCTCTAAGTTTCAAAACAGAGAAATGAGTAAGATGAAATCCCAAGCACCGAAGCACATTTAGCAGAAGTCGTGCATTGGTTTGAAGAAAAGGGACGAGGTAAGGTGATCAAGTCAGGGTCACGTTTGTGAGGATTGCTGAAGTCGAATAATGCAGCATTTCTCTCTTGTTCAACGTGTTGGGCTTGTACCTGCAGAAATCCGCCCACTAAGCCACCAGTGTCAGAGCGCCTGTGCACATCTGCTTAACGCTGTCCCATCCATGTCGTAGAACGTGACACGGAGTGCATGTAGGCGCACACACACACACTCACTCCAAAGAACTGGAAAATCAGCTCAAGTCTATGCAGCCTAGATCCAAAGTGCACTGGAATCTCTAGTGGGGATTGTCCCCACCCACCACTCCTCCTGTCTCCATCAGCAACAGAATGAGGCTTGTCTTGAAGCACTGAGCCTTCGGGAGATTGGCTAGTAGAATTTACAAGTGTTTGTGCTAGGTCAGGAGTAGATAGTGTGGATAACCCATTTCTTGGTAAACTGGCTGCTTTCGTCTGGGGTGGGATTAGCACTGTGCTCAGCTCCTGCTGTTTATTCGGAGACATTTTTAAGTGAAGGTACAGCCTTCCTTGGAAAATTGCAGTGTTGGTGCTGAATGGTTTCCCAGGAGCTTGAGAGGAGGGGCCCACAGGTTGGTGGTACCCTCTGACATTTGCCACACAGCAGCTGAAGACAGTTGGCTGAGGTTGCTGCTGTCTCTAGCCTCCTCAAGGCAGGGACATGCAGAAGTGTCATTATCAGAAGCAACTGGGTGAGCCGAGACTGGAGAGGACATTACTCATAGGGAGCTCAGAAAGAGGACAGGAGATAGGTGGGGGGCACGTATTTGAGGGCCAGTCAGTCCACCCTCACCCCCCTGCCCCCAGGCTGTCTGAGAATTGTAGCACTCTCTGTTCCGGCATGCAGGCTCAAGACCTGCTGGCCATTCGAGTTAGCGATGCCCCCTCCATGTGCAGTCCGCTTAGTTCTCATGTTATTTTGGGAGCAGGCTGACCTCTCCCATATGTCCAGGTTTCCGAGCCAGGATAACAACCGTCTGGCTTGGTGTGGCCTGCCTGTGACCGTGAGACTTGGCATCATGTTTTGTTGTGTTCTTGTTTCGCCCTGTGTATTCCTTTCTCCCAATCCTATCATTGTGTTCTTGCAGCTGTGTGAAATGAGTGACGCAGTTTTGGATACATGTGAGGGGCTGTTCAGGGTAAGCTGGCCCCGGCCTCGCCTCGCCGCCTCTCTCTCTCTCTCCTCACGCTAGCTCTCAGGCCAGCTCCAGGCTGCCCGCTCCCTGCTCTCTGCATGGGGCTCCCACCAACCCCAGCTGCTCCGCTGTGCCCTCTTTCCTGTCTCCTTCAGCCTCCGCAGGAACCACATGGCCCTCGAGCTGACTTGGCTTTTTTGGAATCACTGGCTTTTTAATTTTGTTGTTTTGCTTTTCATTAGCAGGAGCTGGGGGAGAAAATTAGCAAATGGGTTGAGCTCTTTTCTTCCCTCAACACATTTTCCTTCACCAGAGTCACCAAGTTTCAGCTCCTTGTTCCCTCTCCCTTTGGTTTAGAACCCGGGTGGCTACCAGATTCTGTTCTTCATAGGACCTATCTGATGGGTAACTTTTGACTGCTGACTGAGGGCTTTTGTGCTCCGTGCTCCAGAAGGGTTCACTTTGCATATCTTTGTTCAGGAAGTGTCCCCGTGGGAGGACATGCTGGTGCAGACAGGCACAGGGGGCCTCTGATCCTCATGACGGCAGCTGCCCGAGTGTGCCCTCACAGAGCCCTGCTCTCAGACTTCAAACTTTAACCTCTGCCTTCCTCTGGGCTGAGAGCTGGCAGATCCTGAGGGAGGACCCATGAGACAGTTCTTACCTAAGGCTTACCTGGTGTGTATGGACAGCTAGGCCCTTCCCATCCAACTCCCTCCTAGAGGTTGGGAGCATCTCTGCCGGCATCTGCCTGGTCTCCTCCTCCTAATTGGAGGGATGGCAGGAGGACAGCAGCACTGACAGACACTCTGGAGCCACCCCAAACGGGAAATCACAGCCGCCCTCTTCCCTTGAGCATCAGTGGCACGGTGCATCTCTCCCTAGATCTAAGGAATTGGGCATGCTTTCATCACTTTCTCGGTGTTGTCCTGTTTAACCTCATCTCCTCCCTGATTTATTCCCATTTGACTGCTTAGGACATCGAGGCACAGGGAGGGTGAGAAACTTAGCAAGATCACAGTCCTCATGCAGAGATGGGGTACTGAGGGGGGGGCATGGTGCAGAGAAGGCTCAAAGGCTCAGACATGCTTTCAGGAATCAGAGTTGCCTGCTTGAGGATGGGCAAGTGGCGTTGGCCAAGCCAGCTGCAAATCCACTGAGGCTCTGCTCATCAGCAAAGCTGAGACAGGCTGGAAAGGCAGTTTGAAGACTACTTTTGGGTGGGAAGAAAAGGGAAGGCACCTTTGTCCCAGAGAATACATTTGTATGTCTGTTATAACAGTGTCCAAGTGTGTGTCTGTGCACTCAAGTAGGGTACTTCTCAGACTAAACATTTGTTCTAAAATAAACCCTCCCAAGGTGGGCCCAGAGCTGTTCCCATTCCCATCCTAGGTCTGCTTCCTCTGTCAACCCTGACAGCTGCCCCGACCTAGACTGACCAGCCAGGCTGAGTGATGGCCAGGAACTAGCTGACCCAGAGGGAAGCAAGGGGTGGTTTGGCTTCTTCACCTTCCAGAGTCTGGTGTAAAGGGGCTGCATCCCCGGCTCCTGTCTGTGTTGTCCAGTGAGGTGTGTCAGAATTCCACAAACTGTCCTTAACAGCCCACAGAAGCCCCAAGTTCCACAGCCACTGCCCCTGGCCACCTCAAGTGCATGCTTTCTGATCATCTGCCCAAGACTAAGGCTCTTTCCATGGTCCCAGTAGAGATAACCAAGAGCTCCTTGTTGGGGGGCCTGGGAGCAAACCATCTGCTACAGCTGTCATCTGGGTCCAAGGGAGACCCAGGGCCACTGCCCATCTGCAGTGCAGACCCTTCCCACTGCCTGTCCCTGTACTAAAGGACATGAAGGCAGCCCTGAAATTCTCAAAATGCTCCCACTGAAATCCCCCCAGAAAGCAGCCTGCCTAACCAGGCTGACCAAGGTTTGAGGTTTAGGGGATGCTTCAATGGACGCTGCTGTGAAAGGTTCCAACCAGCCCCTGTATACTGTCCCTGAACAAGCAGATTGCCTTTGCTTACAGCTGACTGTATTTGCTGCGATGAGCGTCTCTTGCGCTTGACGCCTCTGTTCACCCACCTCTCTCTCTGCCAATTTCCAGATCTTGTCCACTTTGATATCCCCTCTATCCACGTAGAGCTTGGGTCCACGCTCCGCCCGAGCCCCCTGGAGCACATGCGGCGACACTCAGTGACTGAGAAAAGGGACTCTGAGGAGGAGTCCGAGAGCACCGCCCTCTGACACAGCTGCCGGAGGAGCACCAGGAGCGAGCCTGTGCGCGGCTGGCTCCTTGTCAGACACGTGCAACCTCCGGCCCAAGCGGTGCACGGTGGTGGTGGTGGTGGTGATGCGGATTGTGTTTGTTCCTTTCAGGTGGTTACTTGGGCCATTTGTTTGATCTTTGCCTTTTGACTTTGTGCCTCTTTGATCCACTCAGTCTCATGCCAAGCAGCACCCACCTCTCTCCACCTAAGGGACCACTTGTTGGAAAGAGCCTTGCAGGGCAGGGGGTGATTAAGGGCGAGGGGCTGGTTAGACATGGGGGCGGATACCTTTCCTTTGACAGCTCCTGTCTAGCCCTGCATCATCAGCTTCCTGACCCTTTATCTTACAGGGGGAGCTCTGGCCTTCCCGGGGCACTAGCCTTTTCCTGCTGCTTTGGAGGGAAGCAGTCAGTGACAAAACCTCATGGCTGCCCTCCATCAGAGGGCTCAAAAGTTATTGCTTACACCCAAGTATGTTTCACTTCTAATACTTTTGTTTATGTGACCGGAAGTTTATGATTTCCTATTGCTTTCTCTTTCTGGACTTAGAAAGTGATCCTGAGACTGTCATTAGGGCCCAAAGGGAGTCTGGGCCTGCTGAGCATGAGTTTTCAGGCCCCAAAGCTCACTAACTAAGCGCGTGGGGCCAGGAGCCTGGTTGTTTTCTGGAGCAAACAGCAATAATTGTGTTGCCCAGAGCATGTCCACGAGGCAGCCAGCCCAGGGGTACCTGCCCCTCATGGCCCCCGAAGTCCTCTCTGTTAGTGGGAGGGCCCAGGAAGCCTGTTCACTTTGGGGTTAAGGGAGCAAGAACCAGATTTGGGTCATGCATGCAAAATCAAACGTTACAACTTTGTCCTTTTAAAATAGATATTAACATACCTATCCATGATATAATATTTGTATATATGAAATCTATATTTGTTTAATTTGAGCCATTCAATCTAAACTGATGTACAGGTGTACAATGAAAATTTAAATGCTTCGTTATTTTTCCCAACATGGTGTACAGTCACCCTCCTTGGACAGTGAGGTTTGTGAAATTCTGATGTCATAGCTTTGTTTGCTCACTTCCTGGCCAGGGTGGTTAGGTCCCAGTTTGTAATGAGCCCAGGGGTCGAGAGTTCCCTTAAAATACATGTACAAATAGCTGTCAAAAATAATATTATTAAAATAGATTTATTATCCCTGAGCACGGTGCATCTTCTTCCTTTAACAGCAGATGTGGGGACACAGGATCAATCTTAGGGAAGGCCCAGTCTTGGCCGAAGTCTCTGTCTCGTCACCTGTTTTCAAAGCTCTTTCTGCATTCTCCTGGGTAGGAGAAGACACGAATACTAGATGGGTCTTTGAACCCTACCTTAATTCCCAAGTACTTAGTGTTTCTAAGCCCCAGAAGAGCCTCCCGGAAGTAGTAGTACTGGCACTCTCAAGGGCCAACAGTGACTGTTACCAGGGCAGTCGCCATCCTGGTCTTCTTGTCTCACCGGGAGCCAATGGCGAGATGCGTGTCTCCTCAGTCCACTGCGCGCGCGTCACCTGGCACTCCCCCGGGCCTGAGGGAACTGATTTTGGAGCACTAAGCTAGTGAAGGTGGAGGCTCCCGGGCTCCCGTCTGTGCTCAGGGCTGGGCCCTGAGAGCAGGAACTCACTGGCACATGAAGGACCAAGTGAGAGAACGCAGAGTTCCACACGGAGCCTTTATTGTGTCGGGCGTCTTTGCAAATGCTTCCTTGAGTCTTGGTCAGTCAGACTTGGTTTGCACAAAACACCGTTCCCTGACTGGCTTGGCTCTGGAGCGCAGAGGGAAGGCTCCTATTTCCCAGATGACTCGCTAAGTCCACCTGCATGGGAATTCTTCCACTTGTCTTCGCTGAGCAGCCTCGTGCCCTCAGCTTCCCCAGGTCTCAGGTGGGCTCTGGCAGATCCGGCCTTGTCCAGGAGCCCAGCCAGGGCACAGCTTCACCCCCACTACTGCTGAATGTCCTCTGCCTGCCAGCGGGCAAGGAGAGCAGATGCTGGTGCCCACACTGCTTGTGCTGCTCACTCGGTCCTGGCCTTCTTGCTCTCTGGGCTCGGCAGCCCATCTCCGGGAACCCGCTTCTGCGGGGATTCCTTAGCAAGCAGGGCGGCCCGGACCAGCCGCAGCTCCCGCTTTTCCTTGCGTTCCGCCATCTCCTCCAGGTCTCCCGCAAACAGGGCTTTGAGCATGGGGATCAGCTTGGGCACTGTGGAAAAGTCTCCAAAGCAGACCTGGAAGGTGAGGAGGAGGTGGACACCCCCGGCGGGACCGCCCTTTGTGAAGAGGTGCGCTGCCATCCAAGCACCCCCGTCCCCCTCACAAGCTCCAGTTGGCCCACCACAGCTCATAGTCTGTAAGGGGAAGAGCTGGTGCTGTCTCTCCCCCGCTAAGAGGGCCCACACTGGTCCCTGGGAAAGGCAATCGAGCTCTGAAAAACAAACTTGGGCTTAGGCTCTGGCCTGCTTCGGTAAAGGCTGGGGGTGAGCCTGGCTGCCCCACTCAGAGCAGGCACAACCTGCATGTCTGCAGCTGCAATGACTGAGCACACTGGGGCTAGCACGGCCTCCGGGACCCCTAGTGGGCCTGATAGCATAGGGCATACTCCCCCACACCCAGCCACCCTGTGCATGAACACTGCCCACGGCTCTTCCTGACACAGCCAGGACATACAGACCTTCATGTGGTCAAAGGCGATCCCGACTTTCTCATTAAAGTCGGGACTGAAGAGGGGGATCTTGGCGTAGCGCTGGCTGAAGTGGTTGAGCATGACGAAGGCCGCCTTCATCTGCATCCCCACTGCAATAGCCTGGGAAGTTGTGCTGCGGACAGGGATGAGGCTGAAGCCAAGCCCGCGGATGTGCCCTCAGACTCCACTCGGCACCCAGGGTAGGCTGGTGGGTTAGCGCAAACGTTCCCCAGATTAGGCCCACCCATCTCGGGCTGTGAGCCGGGCCACCTGAGATAAAAGCCTGGGGCAGAGACCAGACCCAGCGCCCCTGCCATCCAGGGCCTTCTCTAACTTCTCCCGGCAATTACTTGCCCTGTCCTGTAGTTCATTGATTTCCCATCCTTTCTAAAACCATCACTCACCCTAGAACCTAGACAATCGGCAAACATAAAGATGGCAGCGCTCCATCAGCAAACGGCCTCTGCCCTTGGCTAGAAGGCAAGCCTGCCAGCTTTTGTTGGCGGGCATAATCCTTCCCAAAGGGCCAATGGAAGAAGGCTCCTCAAAGTTGCGTGTGGCAGAAGTGGGTAAGGGCTGGGGGCCGTGGGTGAGCATGGAACAAGAGGGCCTTTCTTACCTGTGTGTCTTTTCCACTGCCTCCTCCTCTAAGCCGTCTTCCAATGTGGCTTCATGTATGAGAAGGGTGGCATCTTTCCCTGGACAAGAAACACAGGCATCAGAACACGGTCCTGTGCATGGTAAACACACAGCAGTCTCCTGCTGCAAACACTGGGGTCCCCGTGTCTGTGACTTATCTGGGGACCCTCATCTGCTGCCTCTGTAGCTACACAAACCCCACATCAACTTTTACTTACCCATCTGGACCAAGGCATCACAGGGCATGGTGTCTCCCGAATAGACCACTTTCCAGCCGGACGTGTGCAGCAGCGCACAGCCGAAAGCATGCTTGCAGTGCCGGACCAGGCAGGTCTGGAACTAGAGGGGCGGGGTGAAGGCTCCGTGGCTCTGCCCCCACATCGCCCGCCTCAGGAACCATGTGCCCGCCTTTACCTCTTTCAAGTCACATGCTACCAACAGCAAGCTGATCAGTCTTTCAACCATCGGATTGGAGACCTCAGCCCCTTTCTGAAGGCATTTGGCGGGAATCAAACTGGGAGAAGATGAAACATTTAAAAAACATTTACCATCTGGGATCAAAAGTTCAAGTGTCTCACTAGAGAGCCTCAGAACCATTCTTTAGTGCTGTCAAGTTGGTTCCAACTCATAGCAAACTCTGTTTAGTGTTTCCAAGGAGTCACTGGTGGGCTTGAACCACCTATCTTGTGGTTAGCAGTCTGGTGCTTGTCCCACAGCACCACACCAGGAGGCCAGAATCATTCTTAGGCTGATACAGTTTAAATCAGTCACTAAGACAAGGTAAGATTACTCAAGTCAACCACACGACCCAACTCCCAGGCTGCAGGCCTTGTGGAGGAAAGCTGCTCACACAGACACAAGGCCCTTGCTCACGCAGACTACACACAGCTCCAGGGAGATGGGCTGCCTCCTACTTGAAATACCCATTAACCTCCCAGGGACTGATGGTCTCTGTGCCAGCCACCATCTAGCTGCCCAGTCCTGGGCTGCTTCATGTAGAAATGTTGGTATAAGTACAGGAACTAATGCAGAGGACTGACAAGAAATACTTCAAAGAAAACAAACATTCCAGTGAGAACCATCTAATGGTTTTTGCTTTTGAGTCAGAGCCTTTACCCATCTCTGTTTTGGGATAAGGCAAGTAGGCGGGGGGGGGGGGGGGAGGGGGAGACAGGAGGCACTGCCCACAGTACCCACCCTGAGCTGAGTTAAGTGGAGTCACAAGTTGCCAGCGTTGGCAGTCCCACCCGAGGACACTCACCTGACGAGGTGCAGAATCTCCTGGCACTTGTCATTGTACTGCTGAAGCCAGGGCCTGAGCTGGCTGGGAGCAACCACTAATAAAGGGCACATCGGTTTCCCCAGGGAGGCCTGAAACAGAGGAGTCAGGAGTAACCAGTCCACTGCAGAACAGCTCAGTACAAAGGTTTGGAATGACAGAAGGGACGAGGATTACGTACAGACCGATGGAACTCAAAACACCAATACAATCAAGGATCACACTCACCAGAGCTCGTTCTCGCTGCAGCAGGATATTTAACAAGCCCTGGGACGTAAAAGGGAAACAGGTTAGCCAATCCCCAAACTCTGTTTCCTTCCTCATACAATTAGTTCTGGAGTCTTGATCTAATGAGAGTTCCTACTTTTCTACCAGCCACCCATCCCTCTGACATGGACACAGTGGGGTTTGGCCCGAAACGTTTACAAGCAGAAAGCAATGTGGTCCGTGACGGATAGGCAGGGAGACCTCGGGAAGGACCTGTCAGCAGATGCACCCTGACGGCTCACGTGAAGCCAAGTCTCTGAGCCTGAACCAAAGCTGCACGGCGACCTCATGGCCATGTGAGAAGGAGGCAAAACCAATGGCAGGCATGAAAACGAGCTGTTAACTGGGCAGAAAGACGACTGAGGAGAGGGAAAACTAAAGCGTAGGGAATGTTTCGGTCTAGGAGAAAATGGAGTCTGGCTCCAGGCTCTGGCCCAACACTCACCGTGTGGTGGTCTGCATGCAGGTGGGACACGAACACTGCAGCCAGTGTGCCTAGAACCCTGTCCACTTCATCACCGTAGTGACGGCACAACTGCCCAAACGTGCCTTCCCCACAGTCCAGTAGCAGGGATTGGTCAGAGCTATGGAGCAAGAGAGACAAACTGACCACCCACAGGAAAGGGCAGTGCTGACCTAGTGCTGCTGACAGTTCAGAGACGGGCAGGAGCCGCTGTGGGGATTTCTGTATCTTCCATAACCTCTCTCAGGCTCACTCTTCAAGAAACTGACATGAAAACCAATGATCCCACCGCAAAGGCAATTCCAGATGTCCATCCTCCTCCTGAGACAATTATCCGTAATGGGCCCTGACAACCCCTTACGGGACACACAACTATACAAATGCGGGTGGGAAGGGAGGGCAGAAGACATGGCTGGCTATGTAGTGGCTATAGCTAGGCCTCTCTGTTGGTAGCTTGGGAGATGGCCCCGTGCATACAGGCCTGTGCTCCAGTCCCTTGCGGGGAGCTCTCCCAGTTCATGGGCAGCAGGCCTGACTACATGCTGCCTGGGGCCACCCTGAGGGTGTCACTGCTGTTCTGATGCTCAGTCTGCCTCAGAACTCCTGCAGAAATGGGCACATCCCTCCCCAGACCTAGAGGGTGCCCTGAGACCCTTCACAGGGGTGTCTCAGAATACAGGGGGTGCCAGAGTGGGGAAAGCAAGCTGGCAACAGCTCTTGCAGATTCTTCCACAGGCCCTGGCTCTTCCCTGGGAGGCCAGCCCTGAGAGTTGGACCTCCATCCTGGTATTTCCGCGTCATCGGGACGCAGCTCACAGTCGCTATGCACACGCAATGCATCCAAGGTGACAAAACCAAATTTAAACACTAGCCTGGTACTTCACAATCTCACTGTGGTACCCTGTGCATTGCAGCAAAATGCCTTTATTAACCTCCAGATAAATGACACCAGACAGCACCCAATTAATCAATTCAACAGTGGGGCTAAATACAAAACAAGCGTGCAAAACCCCAAACCTTTTTAGTTTTTAAAACATACAAGGGACAAGCAATGTATGAATTAAGAGAAGCCAGTTCAAACTGGATCTGCCACTACTACCAGGTGTGGAACGTAGAGCAAGTAACCGCTCTGAACTGAGCATCGGTCCACTCAACGACAAATGGGGAGTGTTTCACTATTTCATAGGATTAGTGTGAAATTTCTTAGCAAGGTATCCAATGAGTAGCAGCTATTTTTAGTAAAAGACATAGTTGGCCACAATTGTTGGTGATCCCTAGAGATACAAGTTAGAGTCTGTAATATACATTAACAGCCCCGATTCCTCTTCTAGGAAACTCCAAATGCCAAGTTTATAGGTTCAAATCAGCCTGGTGGGTGAACCAGGATTTAGAAACAACAACCTTGCTCGCTCCCTGATGATTGCATGCTTTCTGGAAGAACAAAGAATACCTTATGTTGACAAGCGTGGAGCTGACGTTTCGGATCTTCATTGGGATGGCAGACCCTGTTCCGAGGAACACTATTTCTGGGTATTGGCTGCTTTTCTCTGTAAAAACACATGCAAAACAGCCCATTCCTTCTGGCTCAGAGTGAACTGGCTGTCAGCGACCAGATGGGTTTAGTACTTAAAGGCTGCTGGCAGTGTCCCAGGGAGGGGCGCTCTAGCTCCAGGGCCTGGAAAGTCCCCGGAGGTGGCCTGAGCAGGCTAGGACTCTCTCACAAGGCCTTCCTCTTCAGGATTAGGGCCAAGCGCTGTCTGGGGAGAACAAGTGAATTCTGCTGTGCTTTCTTATACCGAGTTGCTCAGTCTAATACATCTACATTTTCATACAGAGGAGGACATCTTCGTGAGGTGCTGTCTGTCTGCATAAAGTGCTGTACTTGGTATGAATCCTGCCAGCAGCCCTGCCAAGGAGGCAAGGTCTCATTTTATAGGTGAGAAAACAGGCTCCGAGAGCCTTCTCAAGCTGCAGATAAGATAAGGGCAGAGCCAGGACTCCAATTCAGCCACATGTGCTGCTTCCACAGGCTGCAGCCCTGTGGGCCCTCCCCCTACTTAAGTGGCCCCGTGGGCATGTTTGCCAGCACCCTGTGATCTCAACAGGCTTTCTGGGTACCACAGAAGAAATACACCGGGGGTGGGAGTTGAGGGGGAGACTTCCCACATCACCTGCAGGGAAACGGAACCACAAGGAGGTCGGGATTCAGCCACCACTGGGGGACGTGGAACACTGTCTGGCTCTGATTTCCAAACTGAAGTTTTGTGAGCTAGCTATCATTTGGCTGGATTAAACCCCCCAAGCCCACCTGCTATTCTGGTGGTGTCATTTCAGCACTGCTTGAAAATCACACTAGAAACAACACCGCTAATTGCTAAGGACTTTCCTAACAGGACCCTTGGAGCCCACCAAGGTGCACCTCACGAACGCCTGAGTGTCAGCACTCCTTGTTCAGTTCTTAGAGTCTGGGATCAGGGTCAGCGCCACCCCACCCCCTCCACATCACTCTGAAGGGCAGGACTAGCACAGAGGCACTGCCTTCAGTTAGCCAATCAGGATGGGGCATGCCTCTGAAGAGCACGGCAGAGGGCAGAACCGGGGAAGACAGGCTGTCAGTGGGCTCACGCTCACCTGCTGGGGCAGGGCCGTCATGCACGCTCTTCCTGTATTCCTGCACGCGCTCCTGAAAATCGGGGAGTTCCAGGGCCTCGGCGATGAACTCTTCCGGGTTGCAAGTAAGAAGAGCATCCCTGTGGGGAGACAACATCTCAGGTGACCAAGGTGCCTGCCAGGAGGTCTTCAAGTGAAACCAAGTTGGCTATTCTGAATGAACTCATGGAAACAATCTAGAGCAAGCAATACTGGAGCAACTCTGCTCTACTGCCTCTTGGAAACCTTCTCAGCTAAGCGGTGGGTTTCTGAACAAGTTCTGTATCGCTCTAACTCTTCAGAACATCTCACAGCCTCAAAGCTGGACAATAAGAGGGCAGTCTGGCTACTCGAGAGCAGGGGTTCTCAACCTTTGCACTGATGACACTGAGGCTAGATACCTGTTGGTGGTGGTGAGGGGGGTGTTCCTGTGCATTACAGGATGTTCAGCAGCACCCCTGGCTTCTAGTTACTAGACACCTAATAACACCTGTACCTCCAGATGCCAAATGTCCCTGAGGGCAAAGCCATCCAGTGTTGAGAAGTCAGGCCTGAGTGTGGCAGCTCTTAAAGTGCACGCTACTAATGACCTTGGAACTTCATTCAGGCGCAGTCAGGAGCTTTGGGGTGGGGCATGAGATTCAACGTTTCTAGCAAGCACCCAGAGAATGCAGGTCCTGCCCTCACTGAGCAGCCAGGCCCGGGACCCAGAGTCCTTCAACTTGTGAGCACTGAAGTCATCTGGGAGCTCACTAGCCCTCTCCACCCCGACCCCAACTCTCAAGATTCTGATCTAGCAAGTCTGGGGCAGGGCCTAAGAACTGTATTTTTACCAAGGACAAAGGGAATCTATATACTGCTAGGTTGCTAATCACCGCTTTCTGGAATAGCTTGTACAGATGCTGACAAAGGGACGCAGCCTTGTCATCCCGGATGGCATCTGTTGTTCCAAATCCTGCTACCACTCAAAGTCCTAACCATCCACACACAACAGCACACACAGCCAGCAGTGATGTGGAACATGGTCAGTTCTACTGAGACACAAGGGGGGCAGACAGGCCACTTCCAATTATTCCAGATTCTGCTCTTAAAAGAAACATGTGGACATTTTCTCATGCTACCGTTCGGAATATAAACTCGGAGAGCCTTTCTGAATGACAATCTACACTGATCCAGTGCGTTCAGAAGTTCCACTCTGACCTAATATACCCTAAGGCAACAGCGTTCCAGTCAGAACTTTACAGTAAAGACATATACTGTTTCAGAATAATAGAAAAGAAACAAAATAGAAAACTGGAAACCTCCCAAATGAGTAAACAGCCCTATGTGGAGTCTCAATAAAAACCTTGTTTCTGAAGACTATGTAACAATGTAGACAGAAACTTAATGATGTGTCAAGTTACAAACCCGAACATCCACATACACAAACCAAAAAACACGCCCCATCATTATTTGTGTCATGCATTTACTGTATGGTACAGCTTGCTTCTCCATGCTCTACTATAAAACAAGGAGCGTGTTGCTGCTGTTATGTGCTGTCCCTATTATTCATCAAGGAAGAGTTTTTGAGAAGGACAATCACTGGCCCTAGTAACCCCACCTCAACCTGGATGAGGGTCACTCTGTTGGTAAATCAGTCATGATGTTGTTGTTATTAAGTGCCGTTGAGTCGGTTCCAACACACAACGACCCTGTATAGAATTACTGAGAAGCGGCTGATGAGTTTGAACCACTGACCTTATGGCTCAAACCGACCTTCAGGTAGAGTGCTTATCCTACAGTGCCACACAGCACATCCATTTATGTAGGTGTTCTCTGTGGCTGCAATGGCACAGTTGGGAAGACGTGATAAGAGACCGCGTGGGGCCTACAAAGGCTAAACTATTTTCTATCCAGACCTGTGCAGAAAGTCTGCGGACCCCTGACCATACCCATTCCCCTGGTCCCCTGACACTGACCGTTGCCACTCCCTCCTGGGACGGAGCTGGTACTTGAGGAGACATTCGCCCCGCACAGCGGGCACGTGGAACGTAGCACTTTCTCCCTGGAAGAGACACACTCACACTTCATGGAGAGAAAGAAGGTGCAGCAGCTGGGCTGACCGGGCGGACCGGGCCACCTGTGACATTACCTGACAGCTGAGGTCGGAAAGTGGGGGGAAGATGTCGGGGTGGATGAGGTTGAGCTGTGTCTGAATCTTGTGGCTGCGGAGGTTGTGAACGGATGTGCAGTTCTCATTCAGGATCAGATGCTGGGTGTCGGGGCCAAACCTAGGAGAGAGACTGGAGGTTTGCAGCATGATCCATGGGACACTTCACCTAGTGGGCCACACTGGATATTAGGTGGTCACACAGTGCAACTGGTGCAAAATCAGTTACTAAATGACCACATACAATTTGACGCCTTTTCAAAACTGTGTGTTCTCTCCACATCTCAGCTACCCT
Organism: Chrysochloris asiatica; assembly: GCF_000296735.1. Lineage (NCBI taxonomy): Eukaryota > Metazoa > Chordata > Mammalia > Afrosoricida > Chrysochloridae > Chrysochloris > Chrysochloris asiatica. Next base: position 15,967,295 of record NW_006408572.1, read on the forward strand.
TGTATTGGAAGTGTACTGGGAAAAAATTAGAAAAATGAAGCTGTCTGGGCCTACGGGTAGTGATTTGACAATGAAATACAGCAGAGTGAGGTGAGGGGAGAAGAGACATAGTAGACGGCGAGCAGATGATGGTGAAGCCCCAACCCTAAAGGATGAGACGAGAAGTATGAGCCAGCCATGACTGTGGGGAAAGATGAAGGGAGATGTCCCTCCCTCCTGACATTAGTCCTGGCCGATAGAGCCGAGAAGAAAAAAGAACAGCAAATGCTCTTTCCAACTTCCTGAGTTTTGCTAAGACACCTACCTCACGGGGCTGTTGGGAAGACTAAAGCAGTAAATTACTTCCTGACACCCAGCAGGCAGATATTCAATACAGTGAAGCTATGACAGTTTCCCAAGTCAAACCATCAACAAGAGAGCAGCTTGTGTTCAGACGCTGAGAGTGTGGAGCTAAGTGTACTCCGCCTCCCAGGGCTGGGATTTCCTCACAAGAGCCATATAGAGGAAGGGGAGTCAGCACCAGATTAAATACAGTGAGAAAGAAAAGCTATGGAGACAATTCACCACCCTGCTCCGTTGCCCTGGGAGAGCAACTGGGCTGGGCTCCGTACCTCTCCATCCACTGCTGGTATCTACTGTCCAAAAGCACACATTCTGGGGCCATGTGAACCACCAAGGCCACAGGGGCGTCAGCCTTCCCTTGGTACCTGCAAGGGAGAGTGGGGCTTTGCTTCAAGGAGCAGACACAGAACCTACACACGCAAGGTCTGTGCCAACCAGGAGGCATGCCAGTAGCCCTTAGGCCCAGCCACTGTCCCCGGGCTGCTCCCCACAGCCTGGGCACAGCTCACACAGTAAGGCCTTACTCTGTCCTTCCTGCCCGCCCTCCCTTCACAGGGGCCAGTGCATAAAGGCCCTCTCCTCGTCCCCCAGCTCTGTCCCTTTGATGTTCACAGACATTTCCCTCCAATACATCTCATGCAGTAACTTCACCTGGGCACCGGCCTGTCAGTACATGAGACATGGGTAGAAAAACTTGAGATCATCTTTAATCCTCCCACCCACCTCCCAGAGACCACTCCTTACCCCTTGAAGGCAGCATTGTCACAGATGGGCTGTATGAATCCTTCATCAGGACATTCGACCACAACAAAAGCCAGCCCAGGATCCGGAGGGGTACAGATCTCTTCAGGCAAAATCTGCAAGATTAAATACACTGACTCGGGTCACGGTACCATCCTAGGACAGAGTCATAATTCACGGGCAAATCAAGATGGCTTTTAACGAACTTGCTCCCATGACACAATCTAACTTCAGCGAACCTGAGCATACTCCACAGGGCACAAAGGCAGCTTTAAGGGTCACCTAACCCACATCCTGCAGCCCTTTCAGTAGATCGCAAACTAGCTTACAGAAGACCGCTCAGACCTCCAGTGGGGTTAGACAGACCATCTTGGCATTCATGACTCATTCTGGTCTGTGGCCACTGGCCTTGACCCCTTAGACGCCGCTGAGAAGACAGGCAGCACCCCTCTGAGCTGTGCACGCGTCCGTCCTTATGGGTCCATTGTTAGGAACTGCCCTGAGCTCAGGAACAAGGGGAAACAATCCAACTTTCTGGAAGAATGACCGGCAGACCCTGAATACAGACTCCACACAATTACTCAAAGCAGCCAGCGTTGATGTGCGGGAGACTTCTAGACTAAAGAGCTGCTCTACCACTCAGCCTAGTGACAGCCAGCCAAACCGTTCCAATGTCCCCAAACCACAGCACACCTGCGAAGTGTCCCGACTCTGCCTCTACCTACGGAAGCTCCAGGAATGAAAGCTAGACGCCTCACCTTTCTCCCTTCGTAAGTCACACTCTGCCCGTCCTTCACGGCAGCGATGATAGGAGCGATGGCAGCGGTGCCCCTGGGGTGGAAAGCAAGCGGCCTGTGAGATGAGGACTTTGTTGTGAGCAAAGGTACACCCACCCATGCCCTGGAAAGCCGCGCCTGACACTCACACCGGGAGGCCCAGCTCCTTTGCTTTGAGCACCAAGAAGTTTCCTTTCTTCAAGTGAAGCTGCAATGGAGACAATGTAAATGTGATGCCAGGCCGCTAGGGAGAAGTTGTGTTTTACTCACACTTCTTTGAAGTGTACTCTTGTATTTTTCCTAAATGATTTTTTTCTTAGCAGTTAAAAATGAAGATTGTTGCTTTCAGAGGGTACGTGATTCTGCAGAAGTGCTTTACTTTGAAACACTTTAGGACTAGCTGAATGAGTAAGGCACAGAGCGTCATTCCTCAACATTCACTTGTTATGAGTGTAATAAATGCAATCCACCTCCACATCAAAGTTATTTTATTAATAAGTAACTGTGCCCCATAGGGTTTTCTATGGATGACTTTTCAGAAACAGACAGCCAGGCCCTTCTTCTGACATGCCTCTGGGTGGACTCGAACCTCCAACCTTCTGGTTAGCAACCAGACACGTTAACCATTCACTGCATCCAGGGCCTCCCACATGGAATCAACTCGATGGCAACTGGCACTCTTCAAGAAGAACCCGATTCTGCCTTATCATTCTACCCCACCCATCAATTAATAGCTAAAGGAATATATTGATCAACTATTTGGCAATACAATACTGGTGCTTTTATCCTATGAGAAAAGTAGCAAAAAGAAAATTCCAATATGCTCTTATTAGAAGAGCAAACAACAATCCCACCACAAAACCTAAGAGTTATTATTCTATCCTCCCAAAGTTTCCAGCCAAACAGTTTTTAGTGTCCAGATGAGCACATGAGGGGGCTTCCCTAGTGTGCTCATATAGATAAAAAAACAACAGGAGTTTCCCACAAAATTTTTGAAGCCCTCTTGTATTTCACACACAACAAAAAAAATTAGAAATGCCATAAAATGTTAATAAGTCTTTGAGTGTTGAGATTTGAACTGATTCTCATTATATCTGTTAAATCTTTATAAATTATTTGCATTTTGGCTTAGATTCCTGAAGCTAGGAATTTACTCTTGGGTTAATGTCTCAAATTTGGATCTCAAAGTCTTTAAATCAGCATTATTTCTCAGGATTCTGGGTGTTTCCTGTTTGAAGATTCCTTAGCAGAAGGTTAGTGTGTGCACCCAACACAAAGACGGCAGAGATTAGTTGATGCCTTTGGATTAAAAACATCAGCAAGCACTGTCATGACCAAGCAGTCTCTCCATAGGCATAGCCAGGTTTGAGGAGAGAAACAACAGATTTCTGATGCTTAGCAGGAACTTGCAGATCTAAGCCAGGGGACTCCCATCCCTCCATTAAGAGCTGAATTCCATCAAAGGAGGTACATGCTCCCGTCTGTGGAATGCAAAGTACTTATTAGACGGTGAGAACCAGACTGTAAGGTCACCAGACCCTGAGCTGTCAGAAGTCTACACTCTTATCAAATGAGAGTCTGTCTCTGAAGTCCTCATGCACCGAGCCTGCTCTCCCCAACCTCCCACAGCTTCAACAGCTCAGCTTTCAGGCCTCCATTCCCACAGGAGACAAGCAGCAAATGGAGGCGACAGGGTCACCCAGTGACAGCAGCTCTCAGAAGTGGCAACTGATGGCTAGAGGCCAAGGTGCCAGGGCCAGCAGCAAGCAGCTACTCAGCATCAGAGCCAGCCAGCGCCCAGGAGCAGCTGTCTGGTAACAGGGCAACCGCCTGAGTATGTGAGAGAGAGCCCGCACCGCACCACACACAATTCATCACGTGTAACACAACTGATGGAGGAAGGCAGGAAGGATCTGGTACGATTTAAAGATGATAGGCAAAATAGGTTTAAAGAGCTATTTTACCATATAAAAACTCAGATACAAGTACATCCGTAAGGAGCCTGATGATAGGAAAGTTGAACATTTATGAGCATTTCTATAATTATTTAAATCAATGATCCAAGTGATGATGGCGGTGGTTGGTTCTGTAACTGACTACTACTTTTAGTGTTGACTTGTAATGTTGTATTCACTTGTGGGGGTAGAATCTAGATGAAAACTTCATATACATTTTTAAATCCATGTTATTTCTTACCAAAAAAACCCAACCAAACAAACAGGCCTACAAAAGGGCAACGCAGCACTCTCATCACAGGTTAGACAAACGCACCTGTGGCAGCCAAAGCCGGAGAATCAGAAGATTCTAATGCAATGTCCTATTAAAAATACGCCGTCAGGTTGTAAAACTCACTTGCTATAATCAATTCTTCACTAGAACTTGGCTGATTTCACAATGGCAACTCTAAATCTTCATGAATGCTAGCTAATACTAAAGCTAGTCCGACATCAGCATTGTAACAACTATAACGTGATTATCAAAACAGCGGAAGGAATCTGAATAAAGGCCTGGCTGATCTGAAGGGGAATAAGCAAAGCTGTGTCTAACTCTTCCTGAAATCCAGAGGGGCCAATCATCACCAAATAAAGAATAACATACGAGGGGGCTTCATACTCCATCATTTTAGAATTCCTTTTCCAGACTTTTCGAAGCCCCCTTGTATAAGTGGCCGGACTAGAAGAGAATTTGAAAGCGTATCAAAGTGCAGGTGACATTTTGAGAAATCAGTCTCTGTGCAGGTGATTCAGCAGCTGCGGTCCCCCAACTCCTGGGCAAGGGCTGGCCTGAGGCCATCGTTGTCCGAGCTCCTGGCATCACGGGCACAGACCCTTAGGCCCAACATGAAGGCTCTCTTACCTTACAGACAAAAGCTACCACCAAGGATGGGTCCCTGCCATCTGTTTTTTGGCTAACACCTGAAGACAAACAGATTTGGTTACCACACAGTCAGTGGGAAGTTTGCATAGAACTACCTTCATAGCTAGTTTTGTTAATTTGGAGTGGTAAAAAGTCCATGGAAAAACCTGAGATAGCTCAGTTGACTTTAAGCAAAACTTAGTGGAGGATGTAACCAAGGACAAAGAAGATACAAACATCCAGCAGAGCCTTTTTCCCCTCTATAGGTCCTGGACTATAGAGGGTAAGCACTGGACTGCTAACGGAAAGGTCAGCAATTCAAACCCACCAGCTGCACCGTGGAAACTCTATTCAGGGTTGCTATGAGTTGGGTCCTACCTGACGGCACTGAACAACAATAGATCCTAAGGGGAGCACGGTGGCTCTGTATGATAAGCACTACACTGAGAACCACAAGGTCAGCAGTTCGAGCCCACCAGCTGCTACACGGCAGAAAGATGAGGCTTTCTGCTCCCATAGAAATTTACAGCGTCAGAAACCCTATACAGGGTTGCTGTGAGTCGGAAATGACTTGGCACTTAACAACAGGTCCTTAGGTTGAGATCTGAGCAAAACACAAAACTCCAATCACAAACATTTGATAATGGCAAGTGAAGTTAAAAACAAATCTAAACCCATTTTACGTAAGAGCAAAGAAGGGAATATAATAAGCTCTAATGTGCTTAGAAGGTGCTCTGGTAGTGTAGTGGTTATGAATCGGGCTGTGAACCTCAAGGTCAGCAGTTCGAAACGACCCACTGTTCCGCGGGAGAAAGATGAGGCTTTCTGCTCCTGTAAAGATGCACAGCCTTGGAAACCCTGTACAGGGTCGCTGTGAGTTGGAACCGACTCCACGACACATAACAACAACAATGTGCTTACACAACCATCAGGACATGTGAGCGAGCATGGAAAAGAAAACAGGCCAGCAGAAAAAATATGAGTGTCACTCTCCCCTGCCCCTGTGTTAGCAAAAAAAAAAAAAGTAAAAAAAGCTTACAGAGGGCTGGCCTCTTCGTGGCTGTCAGACAGAGACAGACACACTGCTGGTCAGAGAGGGCCTGTGTGCTCTCCCAGCCTGAACAAGAGCGCCCTTAAGCAGTCTAGCCCCCGTGAGGTGGCCAATCTTGGCATTGGTCAGTCAGTCACTCAGGTTGCTTTTCTGGAATAAAAGGTGCTGATCCATTCACTGGCATGACTGTTTTGTCAGCTTAGCAGCTATGTTGTTGTTAAGTGCCATTGAGTCAGTTCTGACCCATAGCGACCCTGTATAGAGTTTCTGAGGAGCAGCTGGTGAGCTTGAACAACCAACCTTGCAGTTCAAACGGCTTTGCAGTCTGGCACGTTAACCTACAGAGGGTCTCATTAAAAGTGAAGTTTGCATGAATGAAAAGGGCAATTTGCCAGGATCTGCTCTCCTCAGGGCGAAAGTACCAAATGTGGGGGCTGCACAGGGCTGCATATTGGCCTGGAAAACACAGGTATTGCCATGGCCACTGCTGGAGAACGTTAGTGTATTCTCACTCTCCCCACAGAACAGGTCGGGGAGAGAGCGCTCACATGGAATTTCTTACCAGAATGCTCTGGGTTTAGAGCATTAATAGGAGGGAAGGAGAACAATTCAAGTCACTACCCCGTGTCCTGGGTGAAGTGCTGTTACCATCTGGAAGGGGCTGCTCGTTTTCAGTTGATCCAGCATTTGGTGACCGCCGTGGACTGAGCCTGCCGAGGGGTCTTTCTGGTCCCTGAGTTGGCTGGTGGTCTCTACACCTCTGTTCACCTGGTCAGTATAAGAAACAATGAAATGACTAACCACTCACAGTACACTCATAGCCAAAGCCCAGATGTTCCCACGTGCAGATGCCAGAAAACCAGTTACATTCAGTGAACTTCACTAGTAGAGTTCTGTGAGCAGGTACTGTGTCTTCAGGTTTCTGCAGATCTCAGAGCTGTGTCCACAGTAGAAACTCAACAGTGTTTGCTGACTACAAAGCATCCAGGCAGCAGGATAGTTTATTCCTTTTCACCATTCTAAATTAACACAACTAGCTATGAAGGTCATTTGTTGCTTTGAGAAGCATCCTATTTTGCAGTCAGTTATGTCTTGAAGTAAAAATACTAATAATTCAGTGCTCAGAAAAGCTGGTCTCAACAGAACCCCGGCTTGTGCCTCCACACCTGCTCGTTTACCTGGTGCCTACGGGGTACCTGGAAAACAACGAGCAGCAAAACCTAGTGCACGACACATTGACTCAAATGCAGATAATAATAAAGCTGACTGAGGCCATGGTGGGAAGAAAGGCTGCCATAAAGGACCAGGGGGCCCAGAGGCAGGGCTGCAGGGAGGTGAGAGCAAACACATGAGGTAGTGACCCGTCCTCTCATTGGGGCCAGCCACACCCTCATGGTCCTCCCACCCGAGGGCAGCCTAAGTCTCATCTCTAGGCAGGCTTGGGGTGTGCTCATCGATAATCCTTGGTAAACAGCATACTAGCTAGCACTGTCAATGAAAGGAGTCCATCCACAGAAAATGTTAGCCAGACTCAAGGACCGGTGTGCATTCTATCTCAGTCTAGAGGCCACAGGTGGTTCAGGGACGTGCGACTGTTGGTCTGAGTGCCTGACCCTAACTTCTTTTGGGACAGACACTGGTATCCAGAGTTCACGTTCTCCTGTGTACATCTCGCTTAGGCCTCTCATCAGAGGAAGGTACTTACATCAGTGAACATACACTCCAAGCAGTGAATGTGCAAACCAGAGCGCGGTCCCCTTTCTGACAGTCTGCGACATGTGAGCATTCTAAGTATCAGCACTGTTGCTATACGAGGGGGCTTCCACAAGTTCATGGAAAACTGAGTGAAACAATAATGGACTTTTCCCACTGACTTGTTGAAGCCCCCTCGTAAAGGGGCTAAATGTGTCTGTCCAGAGAACCATATTTCAACCCCTCTGCTCACTTCCCTAATCATGCTTAAACAGGGTGCGCGAGGCTAATATTCAAACAAACGGTTTCTATCTTCACCCACGTCTTCCTTTGCTACGACCTAAGACTTATCTACATTAGGCAAATCTGATGCACAAGACCTTTTTAAAGTGTTGAAGAGCAAAAGATGTCAGCTTGAGGACTAAGGTGCGCCTGACCCAAGCCATGGTATTTTCAATAACCTCATATGCATGCGAAAGCTGGACAGTGAAGGCTGCCCATAGAACCAACAGATCTGTGTTGGAAGAAGTACAGCCAGTGTTCCTTG
>NW_006408572.1:15975522-15977555 GCF_000296735.1 Chrysochloris asiatica
TGTTTCGTTCTGCTGTGCATAAGGTTGCTATGAGTCGGTACCAACTCGATGGCACCCAACAACAACAACAACAAGACTTACCTCCTCCTCCTCCTTGGAAAGGGGCCTATTATACTCACTGTATATGGGGATCTGGAAAACGGTCATAGTCTCATCTTTGTATTCTGGCGCAGAGTGAGGCCGCACAGCTAAGCGAAAGAGGAACAGGAAACAAGACAGTGAGAGTCAAGATGTGCGTAGAATTGAACTCTCAAGTTCACCAACCATAAGTGCTGTAAACAACTGAATGTCCTTGCCTTTTTGAGGGGCAATTAGTCACTACAACAAGAATTTCTGAATAGATGACAATGTTAAAGAGAGAAACTAAGTGTTTATCAGCCATTAGTATTGACTACACCCCAGAGAGAATCCTGATGTCATGATCATCAGTCCTGTCCTTTAGACAGAAGCCAACATTCACTGAAGAGACACAGCTCAGCATGGCACTGGAAGGCCAGAAAGCCATCCTTCCAAGTCTAAGAGCCAGCATACACTTCGAGGAGTCCCTGGGTGGTACAGAGAGCAATGCACTTGGCTGTTAACCAAAAGGCTGTGAGGTCCAAGTCCACCCAACCTCAACTTCCAAAACCCATCAACCATGAGAACCCCATGGAGCACAAGTCTACTCTGGCACACGTAAGTTGGGTTTGACTCATTGGCAACTGTTTTTTTAAACATTTAAAAACACCGGCTTTACTGTGAGTATGTCCTAGTATGGCGCTGTTGGTTAATGCACTGAACTATGAGGTTGGTTTAAACTGCAAGGTTCGCAGTTCAAGCTCACTGCAGCTCCTTAGAAACCCTATACGGGGTTGCTATGAGTCAGAACCAACTCAATGGCACTTAACAACAATAATAATTCATAAGCCAAGATATGCAGAGTCCCCCAAATCAAGTCCTAACCTTGTTCCTTCAGCACTGTTCCCATCAAGAGGTCACGTGCCGTCAACGCACTGTAGCTGAAGTTCAGAGAACAGAGGACACCAGACCACCTGCATCCCCTCTCCCAACTGCAGTGAACTCAGCAACCACCACAACCACACTGAGGACTAAGGAAGGAGGCGGGGTGCTTGAACGGGCACCATGACATAGCACGCACAAGTTTTGAAACTCCTCCTGCCGATCTAGCCCGCAGTAGGGAAAGGCAGACAAAGCGCTTCAAACAGTATTTTGAAACTTCCCCTTAGGTTAATTAATGATTAGGTTAATTGATTCGGGTCTGTTTTTATGGATGGTACAGGTAGGAGAACCATGGGAGAGAAATGGAGGGTGACGAATCACTGTGGCAGACATACCCAGGTCTATCCCTTTCAATGGGCCAGAGAATATTTTGATAGCTTCAAGATATTTCTCCTAAAAAAGAAAGAAACAAGCAGTTACGGTGGCACAAATGCAGAACACAGCAAAGTATGCAAGTCTGAGTAACTGTTACCATGACTAATTGCAACTGTGACAATTGAAGAAGTAGAAGTTTTATAACAAAATCGGGGGAGTAGTTAAGCTTACATTCCAGGAACAGAGGACCTGAAGACCATCAAGGGAGAAGAGCATGAGCTGAATGTGGGACTCTATCCAGAGAAGCAGTGACACCAGAGATGGACGCAGAGATGAGGACATGGAGAGAGGGAGCAGCTGAGGACTTAGACTCATGGAAAGAGAGGAACTGAGAGCTGACAGCCAGGAGGAAGGCTTACAGAATGTGCCCTTTGGTTGTTTAAATGATTATATATTCGGTTTTTGTGTACATCCCCCGACCCTAAACAAAACAAAAGAAGGGAATAGACGCAAATACTGTTGAACGATGATGTACGGAGCAGACTGTACTCATTGCAATGAAACGATGGTGTAAAAACCGATACTCTCCCATGTAAACTATCAGTCAATTCACAATAAAAAAAAAGTATGCAAGGCCATAGATAGGTACCAATATAAAACGACTTTCAATAAATATTTTGAACTTCATTTATACAAACATGAAGACAAGTCAAAAAGTA
>NW_006408572.1:15978490-16024484 GCF_000296735.1 Chrysochloris asiatica
AACCTGTATAGGGTTTCCAAGGAGCATCTGGTGAGCTTGAACTGCCAACTTTGCAGTTCAAACAACTTTGCAGTCTGACGCATTAACCCACAGTGCCACGCTAGGACTCCAGGGAATGGTTAGAGGGCTAGAACTCTCACCTTCAGAAGTGTACAGGCCTAGATGGAGAGTATATCTAGAAACAACAGCCTCACATTTTTATAATTTTGTTTAATAAATGGGTTTCTATAATTTTGTAAGGAGCTCTGGTAGCATAGTGGTTACGAATTGGGCTGCTATCCTCAAGGTTAACAGTTCGAAACTACCAGCTGTTCTGTGGGAGAAAGATGAGGATTTCTGCTCCCATAAACATTTACAGCCTCAGAAACCCTATGCAGGGTCGCTATGAGTCAGAATCGAGCACATAACCACCACCACATCCATAATTGTGTAGCAGGATTTTTTGGATTACCCTCATTTTACTTAAAGTGCCTCCTGTACGTTAGATGCCAAAGATTTACCCCCTCTGCAGCTTAGCATCCATTGGAGGTGGCCAAAGTTAAATTAATGATAGCACAAACAGCCACTTAATGCCACCATGGTAAGTGCTCTGTCATAAAACGGAAAATAAACAAATAGCTGTAGGGTGCCTAGTGTATCTGTCAAGTCAGGGGTGGATCCTGATCTTTTAGCTGAACCTGAATTCAGATCACGGTATAGGCAGGGAGGAGAAGGAGGCAAGGAGCACTCGAAACCAAACCAACTAAACCAGCTGCTCTTGAGGTAGTTCCAACTTGTGGTGACCCCCAGGTGTTTGAATATAAATACCTCCCCAGGGTTTTCAAAACCTTTCAAAACCGCATCACCAGGTCTTTCTTCTGAAGCACTTTTGACTAGATTTGAACTGCCAACCTTGTGGTTAATAGTCCAGCACTTAACCATTGCTCCACTCAGGGACTCCATGAGGAACACTGTGGAAAGAACTCACGGATGGAGCCCTGAGGTGGGAAGGGTTTTCCTTGAGGTACAGAAGGTTAGAAGAGCTAAGAGGTGGCCAATGCAGCTGCAGCTTGGTGACTACAATGTTGTTGTTATGTGCCATGGAGTCAATTTCAATTCATAGTGACCCCGTACAGGGCTTCTGAGGCTGTAAATCTTTACAGGAGCAGAAAGCTTCATCTTTCTCCCGCGGAACAGCTGGTAGTTTCGAACTGCTGACCCTGAGGTTAGCAACCTGATTCGTAACTACTACGCTACCAGAGAATACAGAGGCCTTTAAGACTTGTGGCAATGTGCAGGCATTTGGAATGTGAGTCCTGATGTTGTGCTGTAGGACAAGCACCAGACTGCTAACCGCAAGGCTTGTGGTTCATATTCAATAGCTGTTCCTCAGAAGCTCTACACGGAGTCGCTATGAATCAGAAATGACTTGATGGCACTTAATAACAGCAAACAACGACAATGCAAGAGAAACATGAGGCTTTCTGTTCCTGGACTGATTTTCAGCCTTGGAAGCCCTACACAGGGTCACAATGAGTCAGTACCAACTCGAGGGCACTTAACAATAGTGAGAAGCTCTCGAAGTGGTTTAGGTTGGGATGTGTTATGCCTACATTTGTGTCTTAAAGAGGTCTCCATGGCCGCTGTTTAATTAGAGACAAGTCTGGATCTGGGAAGCTACTGTAGTAGACAGAGTGAAAAATAATGAAGGCTTTGGTGAGACAGAGACAAAAGGATAGATCTGATGTACTTTAGAGACAGAATTAGCAGGTCTTGGTGACTGATTTCTTTTTTTCTTTTTATAAGAACTAGGGTGTGAATGGCTAAATTCAACAGCTTTGACTTCAACAATGTGTACACAAGCTCTCTGTACATGAGTTCAGTCATGGCTGGTGTGGAAAGCATGAAGCTGTCTAAAATGTCATCATATATAAGAACAAGAGCTATTACTTACTGAGTGCCTACTTGATGCCAATGAAGTGACTTAGGGCTTAACAAGTCTACACAACATCATAGCCATTTCATAGATGTAGAAATGGAGGCTCAGAGAAGCAAAGTAACTCATTCAAGGTTACAAAATTAATAATGCTTTGAACACAGGTCTACTCAATTTGCAAGGTGGAATGTTCAACTGCTGTACTATCTCTGTCATTGCTGTAAGACACCACTTTGCAACAAAGACAGTAATTATTACACGGGAGTCCTTTCTGCTGTGGTGCTGTGGGTTAATGCACTGGACTGCAAACTTGGTTTACGATCAAGGTCACCAGCCGCTCCTTGGAAACCCTATGCAGTGTTGCTATGGGTTGGAACTGACTCGGCATTTAACAACAACATTAAACGGGGTGGAGACTTGTGTTTGGAAGATGAGTCAGGAGACACTCACCAGTTGTGGAGGTCCAGAAAGCACACACTTTGGAAGTCCAGTTTCCTTCAAAGTGAGAATCATTCCTAAAAAAAGATGAATAAAATCAGCACCTCAGATACAGATGTCTCCTGAACATATTCTACAGTCAAAGCCAGGAGGAGTAGCTCTCACTTTCCCGGCAATTTGCCTCCTTGTTTTCATTCCAACTTCTAGTTTATCAGGGAAAGTGTGAGAGCCATCCTCTATTTCTAAATGCCTCTGGAATGGGCAGAGATGGAAGTAACATGAGCTCCAATGTCTAGGGCATACAACTTGAGGTGCTCACACTTAGCTTTGTACAAATGAAGAATCAGCCTTAAATTTTACACCATAGCCCTAACTGCAGTCCTGAACGGGTTCAAAGCTCTACTCCTTCCCAACACATTGTAAATGTGGCTGCAACAGTTCTGACCTCTCTGTTGTTGTTAAGTACCATCGAGTCAGTTCCGACTCATAGGGACCTCGTATAGGGTTTCTGAGGAGCAGCTAATGGGTTTGATCCGCCAACCATACAATTAGCAGTCTGGTGTTTATTCTACAGTGCCACACCAAGACTCCCTTGGCCTTCCTAATAGAGGGAAATGACTAGCAGGGTCATCTGGAGAGGACGTGTTTATGAGTGGTTGCCAGTGGTATTACCTTGGACCCAGCAACCCAAGAATCAAGTAGATGATAACTAGCTTAAAATCCACTGCAAGAGGGAATCAGTTGTGTCCTGTGCATTGGTTCTGACTCATAGCAGCATTTTCTAGAGCAGCTGTTTTGAACTGCTGACGTTACAATTACCAGTCCAGTGCTTATCCTATAGTACCATACCAGGGTTTTTGTTATTAATTGACGTACAGTCAGTTGTGACTCATAGCGACCCTGTACAGGGTTTCCAAGCAGTGTCTGGGGGCTTTGGACTGCCAACCTTGTATTAGTAGTTCAGTGCTTATCCTACAGTGCCACACCAGGACAACCCTCCCCCCCCACCAGCATATTCATGTTATAATTGGCTCTTTTGAGTCACACCTTTTGATGCTCCCGGCTGCAGCAGACTGGGCTGGCAGAGAAAGAATTCCAGCACCTCTGAGCTCAGAGGATTGGCAGGAAAAGGGCAAAGACCAGAAGTTTCTGCCATCAAGTTGATTGTGACTCAGTGACCTTACAGAACTGCAGCAGAATGGCTCTTTAGAGTTGCTGAGACTGTAAATCTTTATGGAAACAGACAACCTCATCTTTCTTTCCTGAGGAATCTTGCAGCTCAGCTATTAACCCACGGTGCCACCACGGCTCAATGAAAAGGGGCAAAGCAGTTAAAATCACAGAGACTTCCTTCCAGCCTTGACCCCTGCAAAGATCATACTTACCACACAACCCTCCAACATTCGACCAGTGCATCCGGGTTAGGAATATGTTGTCCAGGCGTGCAACCTTCAGCCTAACAAAAATGACATTTGAGCACAAGAAAATGAACAGACCTCGAACTTCTTTGTCCTAAAAACCCTGAGAGCTCTCCCCTCAACTTTCAAACCCCACAACTCCCACCTCCCCTCCACCCCCCACCCCCACCCCATCCCCAAAGAACATAGCAGACTCACTTGTGTTCCTGCATGAGTCTCTGGATGCCTTCTCCACAGTTGAAGAGATACCTACAAGGCAAAGGTTACCCAAAATACTCAGAAGATTCTGTTCTGTAAAATCTTTGAGCTCAATTAGATACTACACTGTAATCTCTAAACTAAGGGCCCCAGATTTCTGCTGTGTTTTGAACCCTTCTCAGCAGAGGTGTGTTTATGGAGGGGAGTTTGGGGGCACAGGTAGGATCATTCCCCCATTACTTCCTCCTCACCAGCCCTGTCAATCCCATGCACCAGTTGGAGGGGTTGTTAGGACCCCTGAGAAAGTGCCCTTCAGGATGCACCAAGAGGGAGTCCCGGATCCAAGGGTTGGGGAGCTGCTTTGGTAAACCTAAATTCGACATTCTCCTAGAGCTCCCAGACTATATGGATATACAAAGCTCAGAAATACAAGATTGAGCCCCCAAATTACCCCCTTGTCAGCCACCTAAAGGCCAAGGACAACTGCAACAGTGAAATGCCACAAATGTATGGTAGGGGAAAGAGGAGTCCAGAGACGTGCTGCAGTGGCTGTGTGTACAGCCCGCAGGTCTCAGCGCTGAGCACTGACCGGTTGTACTCGGAGAACACGTAGAGCGCGGCGCCCGCATCCCGGCCGCCGGCCGCTACCACCTGCAAGTACACGGTGTTGGGGCTCCCGGGCTCCTTCGATGCGCCGCGCTTTTCCCGTGTGCGCAGGTGTCGCAGAGGGTCCTTGGGCGGCCGCTGACGGCGGGCGGAACCCTGCGACATGGTGCGTCCAGTCGCGGCCCGCAAGAGCGAGCGGAGAGCCCACATGCACCCACCTCCCTCGGAACTCGAAAAGAACTAGTCCCACGGTCCGTGTGCCCCAAGCACCGTCGCTGCGCTCCGCATGGCGGGCCTGACCAATCAATACACCACGAACGGCGTGGCCCGCCTACGCGTGGCTGCGCACCCAATAGTAAGGAGCTTTGGAGCTCGGGACATGTCAAAGGGCTGAGACCATAGAGAGGAGGAAGGCTAGAGCGTCGCGGGCGACCCCGTCCCTCGTCCCATTCCGGCTTTGGCCGGGTCGGTTTTCCGGGGCGGGGCTTCCGGAAACTCAGTGCCTCGAAGAGCGTGCAGTTTGGAGTTGAATTTGTAAATTCTGGTGCCCACAAATTAGGAGCTGTTCCCTTAGGCAAGTCATCCCCAGTGCCCACCAAATACGGTTGCTATGAAAATTAAATGTAGGGCGATCAATTAGGACGCCGTGGGCCATGAGGGTGAGTTTCGGTCCAGACCTGACGGGTGTTAATAAGTGCGGTCGAGTCGGTTCCTGCTCAGCGGCCCTGAATAGGGTTTCCAAGGAGCCCCTGGTGGGTTTGAACCAATGATCAGTGCTGATCCTACAGCACCATGCCAGGTAGTGGTGGTGATGTGCCGTGGAGTCGGTTCCGACTCATAGCGACCCTGTACGGGGTTTCCCGAGGCTGTAGGAGCACTCCCGCGGAACAGCTGGTAGTTTCGAACTGCCGAGCTTGAGGTTAGCAGCCCGATGTAACCAGTACGCTATCAGAGCTCCTGCCACACCACGTTGTTGTTGAGTGCCATTGAGTCAGTTCCGAACCATAGTGACTGGGGTTTCCGACTAAGAGCAGCTAGTGAGCTTGAACCACCTACCTTGTGGTTAAAATGACGTTGCAGTCCAGCACGTTAATCCATAGCGCCACACTAGCCACACCAGGCCCATAATCTGGGGCTCCTCTCTCTCGGACTACTAAACCCAGTCATTTTTTAAATCCTTGAATTTTGTTCTACATTTTCTGCCACTCTATCCAGGACCTTACGTGATTCCCAGCAGTTTGTAGTACTAGTCTATCACCATCTAGTTTTTGTGGTGTCAGAATCCTGGTGACTGATGTTCACTTGCTCCATTGGGCCAGTGGACTAATTGAGTGCAAACATCTACAGTTCTTATCCCTCTTATTTCTTTCCACATGGAGAGGCAAGTAGTTGCTCCTTAGGTGGCCACTCATAAGCTTTTTAGATCCCGGATGTGGCTCACCAAAGTAGGATGTCTCTATGTGTTGTGCCAATTGATCATTGTTCCCTGAGACTGTGGTCTTAAGCACCCAGGATTAGCTACTCACTGTGTGTTTGATAATATCTAAGAAGTTTTCATCATTTTGTTGGCTGTATGTATCATCACATTCATAGTTGTTTTTGAAGTAAAGGTAAATTGTTGTTGTTGTTGTTAAGTGCCGTCAAGTCTGTTCCGACCCATAGCGACCCTGTACAGGGTTTCCGAGGGTGTAAATCTTTACGGGAGTAGAAAGCCTCATCTTTCTCCCGCGGGGCGGCTGGTAGTTTCAAACCGCTGACCTTAATACCTACAATATCCTCTTTCAAACCCTTACATATTGTGGGTATTCTCCTACTCTTCCTCCCAAACTAACACAATTTTTGTCCTTTTGACATTGACTAATTTCACTCAGCATAATATTCTCCAGGTTTATCCATATTACAAGGTATTTTTCAGAAACCCCTAGCTATTCTTGCATCCTTGCTTTTCTTTGCAATAAGCATAAGAACTATTATTTGAAACATGAATTCCTAAGTGCAGGCATACCTTGTTTTATTGCATCTGCAAATTGAAGGTTTCTGCAAACTCTGCTTTGAGCAAGTCTATTGGTGCTCTTTGAGCAAGTCTATTCCATGTGCTTAGAGTCCTGGTGTGGTGCTGTGGGTTAATGCACCAGACTGCAAAGCCATTTGAACTGCAAGGCCAGTGGTTCAAGCTCACCAGCCACTCCTCGGAAACCCTATACAGGGTCGCTATGGGTCAGAACCGACTCGACGGCACTTAACAACAACAACAACAATTCCATGTGCTTTCTACTTCCTGTCTCACATTTTGGTAATTCTGACAGTACTTCAAAGTTTTTCATGATGTTATTGCATACCTGATAGACTACCCCAAAACCCACAGGCATCAAGTGAATTATGACTCATGAGGGTTCTGAGACTGTATCTTTACAGGAGCAGACAGCCTCATTGTTTCCTGAGGATTGGATGATGTATTTGAACCACCGACCTTGCAGTTAGCAAGGGCTCCTTTAATAGGCTACAGTATAGTGTAAAGATAACTTTTATATGGAGTCCTGGTGTGGTGCTATAGGATGAGCACTGGACTGCTAGCCATAGGTTGGCAGTTCAACCCCCCAGCCACTCCTTGGAAACCCTATGCAGCGTCACTGTGAGGCAGAAGGCACTTAGTAACAACGGTCCAGATGTGGACTTTTGGTGTGGTGCTGTAAGATAAACATAAGGCTGGGCAGTTCAACCCTACTGACCCTTGCTGGAACTGCTGGAAACTATACTGGCAACATGTACCTAAGGACAAAGTTGAGAAGGGATGGGAAGGAGGGTGGAATGGAAACAGGAACCCCAGGGAGGAAGTGAGATAGCTGTTGTGCCTGGAGGGGATTGCAGTCATTGTGATGAAACGAATATGATGTGTTGAATGTGAAACTGATGATCATGTCTTTAAACATTCACTCAATTCATAATAGAAAGTTTTCAACAGAAGAACTGAGGGTTAAGAGAACAGGAAACAGGACTCTCGTCTGGTCATTTCAGCAAAAATCAGTCTCAGAGGAGTGTGTTACACACCATCCACCACTAGAGGGCCACAGCACCAAGAGCTTCCTAAACTGCGGCTCTTTTTCACAGCTTACTTTTAGCCTACCAGGTGCTGGTAGTGGTGCTGTGGGTTAATGCGCTGGACTGCAAGGTCGGCAGTTCAAGTTCACCAGCCACTCCTTGGAAATACAGGGTCGCTATGAATCAGAACCAACTTGACGCCACTTAACAACAACCAAGTGCTAAGCACTGTTGTGCTAATAAAAAAAAGTTTACAGATTGGCAGGGGTGCCAATTTGACGCTTCATATTTTTTCCTATCCTGGTGTGGTACCCTAGGATAAGTACTCAACCTTAAGGTTGGTTTGAACCACAAGGTTGGCGGTTCAAATTCAAGCAGCCTCTCCTCAGGAATGCTATGCAGTATCGCTGTGAGTTGGAACCGACTCAGTGGCACTTGACAACAACAGCAATTTTTCCTGTCAGTTTATACATAGTTAAAAAAAAGTCAAATAGATAGTGCTAGAATCCTGGGTGGGACTGTAGGATAAGCACTGGACCGCTAATTGTAAGGTTGGAGGTTCAAACCCACCAGCTGCTCCTTGTAAATCCTATACAGGGTCACTGTGAGTTGGAACTGACTCAAAGGCACTTAACAAGGATAACAAGATTGGATTGCTAACCACAAGGTCAATGGTTCAGGCCCAGCAGTCCACTTAGAAATCCTGTAACTCAGAACTGACTGAACGGCATACAACAGCACTGCCAATTTTATCACATAGCTGGCATCAACCTTATTTTTATGCATATTCTAAGGAAGTGAAGCATATTATTTTGAAATACCTTTGTTTTTTAAAAAATATTTTATTGTGGATTTGAAGGTTTACAGACAAAATCATCAAGTCTGCATTGAACAAATGATAGATATACTTTGTTTCATCTCAACGATTACAGTGCCGTCCCTACAAGACAGTTATCCTGCTTCCTCCCTGTGGTTCCTTTGCATTCCACCCACCTTCCCATCCCTCCTCACTTTGTCCTTAGGAAAATGTTGCCCTTTTGCACTTGACTGATTGACCATGCCATGGTGAGAATATCATACTAGTGGTGTTACCAACTGCTGTTGAATTGACCCCCCACCCGTTACAAACCTATCTAATTCTTGGCTGTGAATTGGGCTACAAGGATGAGTTCCTTTCCAGATCTGAAGGATGGCAAGGACCACAGTCTCTTTCTGACCAGTAAACCCAGTCTTATTATTGGTTGGCTGGTTGGGTGTGTACCATGGAGTCGGTTCCAACTCATAGTGTCCCTGTACAGGGTTTCTGAGGCAGTAAATTTTTATGGGAGCAGAAAGCCTCATCTTTTCTCCCACAGAACAGCTTGACATTAGCAGCCCGACTCAAAACCACTATACTACCAGAGCTCCTTAGTCTTATTACTATTATAAAATAATTTTGAGGTTTTTTCCACCTTTTCTCCCAATCTACCCAAGACCCTTTAATTGATCCTTGACGGGTAGTCAGTTACTGTCTAGTTCTGGTCTCAGAGTCACGGAGACTGATCTTCACCTGTGATTACTTGTTTGAGTTCCTCTCTCCTGTTTCAGTGGATAAGGAGAACTGTGTTTAACATCCTAGGAGAGAGCTGTGGGGAAGAAACTGAAAATTGCCCTCGAGGTTTCCTGGAAGCATTTGCTGTATAGACGGTATATCTGTGGTGGAAAGGTGAAGGGAGAAAGGATTTTCCATGCAACGAGGTCGTGCTGCACACAAGGTGTCTCCGAGGTGAGCCTAAGACCCTGAGCAGGCCCAAGACAAAGGTGAGGACCCCAGTGGTATCGACCTTTTAGTCTGATAACATCACACACAGAGACTTTTACAGTGTGTTGGCAAATGGAAGCTATGTGCCTACTTTCATTCATACGTATAACATCAACCAAAGCCATCCTCCTGAATCTCTCAACCATCTGTTTTTTCCTCCCAAACCTAATGATTACTTACTGCATTGGATCCCAGTTCTACTAACAACAATCTGTGGTACCAGACAGCCCAGTGGGGAATCTCAGGCTCTTCTGCAGTCCGTGCAGATGCCAGTGGCTCATCCAGCCCTTTGTCACCTGGAGCGAACTGAAAGCTAGCGAGTCCAGACAGCCCCCCACACTGAGTTCTCTGCCCCACATTATGAACGGCTTGTCTTAGGCTGAGGGAAGAGGTAAGAGCAAAGGTCACTGTGGATCAGAAAGCAGAGGACCTACATCCTGATCCTGAGCAGAGCCACCTGAAGGCCTGCAGACTCCAGTGGGGAGTGGCTGATTGAGGTGTCTGAGTAGCTAGGACCTCAGGTATTTCAGACCAAGATGGTGAACATCTTGCACCTCTGTGCACCAGTGACTGAGGACCAGATGGGCCCCTTAGTTGCTTTGATAATGTGTGGACTGGGCTATTCCTGCCTCCCAGCATGTCCCTTAGGGGACCAAGGGGCTCTGAAACTCAGAGCTGAGATTCTTGCCAACCCAGTAGAATATTGGTTCAAACGGAAATAAGTTATAATCAATAAAGTTATACTTTTTATACAACTGATTTTGTATGTTGAGCATCATGTCTAACACACCACTAGTCAACGGATTCAAGTACAAAGGAGCTTCAAAAAGTTAATGGAACAATTCATTGAAATGCAATGGAATTTTCCCACAAACTTTTTGAAGCCCCGTTGTGCATACGGTAATAATGGTGTAATGTGGATACAGAGTATTAGTGGTACAGAAGGCTAGCTTTTGTAATCAGTGTTTGGAAAAAATATAAATAAAAGGAAATTTGTAGGATGACAGATGAGGAAGGGTATTTGAGGCAGAGGGAACCGCATCTGCGGAGCTCCAAAAAAGAGAAGTGTCTCCAGGGCATGTGTGTATTAATGTCAGGGTGTGCTGAATGCTAACTCAGACAGGCATTCTTGCAAGGATTCTTCTGTGTTAATGCACTCAGCCTCACAAGTATCCTGTGAGGCATATCCTATTATTTCCCATTTCACAGATGAGAAACTGAGGCA
This sequence comes from Chrysochloris asiatica, assembly GCF_000296735.1. Taxonomy (NCBI): domain Eukaryota; kingdom Metazoa; phylum Chordata; class Mammalia; order Afrosoricida; family Chrysochloridae; genus Chrysochloris; species Chrysochloris asiatica. The sequence goes on from NW_006408572.1 coordinate 15,989,131, forward strand.
TACAAGGATTTACTTGCTCATGATTACAAAGCTAGTTAGTAATGGAGTTAGAAAGCCAACCCAAGCTGTCTAGTTGCTGAGTTTACCTTCTTCACACCTTCTTCTATCCCTTAAGCAGCCTGCTGTTGTACGATAAGGGAGGGCCAGCACATGCAGCTGGGAAGTTAGCAAAAGTAAGGTTACGTATGACATTAGAAGGTTCCAGAGATATTTGGAACAAAACTCCAAAATATAAAAAAAAAATATCATGCTTACTGGTCAGGAAGAGACAGGGGGAACCCGAGACAACGGCCCTCAATCACCCTTCAGGTCCGGAATGGCACTTGTACTTGCGGCCCAGTTTTCAACCAACAGGTAGATAGGGAGACAACAACACTAGTGAGGTCTGCTCACCATGGAATGGTCAGCCATTCAAGATCCAAAGGATGTTTACCTGGGGACAAGATTCAGAGGGGTTGGGAAGGAGGGTGGAATGGAACAGGAAGCACAGGGTGGAAGTGGGATCGCTCTTGTCACATGGAGGGGCTTGCAGTCATTGAGGTGAAACACAGTGTGTGGTTTGTTGGATATAGGACTGACCATCTGCTCTGGAAAGTTCCACTCAATTCATAATAGTAAATTAAAAAAAACCATGAGATTATGACTGGGAACTTTAATGATACGCTGCTGGTCGGGTTTCTTCAGACTGGAATTCTCAAAACTCTGAGGGTTTGTGAATTTATTTATGGGGATAGAAACATTCGGTTATAATTCTCAGTTTAGAAGTTTCCATTTGAAGGTATTCTAAAATAATATAATTACTTACGTCTTAGGAAGGCCACTGGGATAAGAATGCCACCCACTTCGATGCCCCATTTACATTCATAGTCCTGGTGCTGCTGGTACCAAGTGATCTCTGAAGGGATCAGGATTTACGATTTAATTATGAACTCAAATGGGTTTCGCAGATGTATTCTCAGAGATCTCAGTGTGGACTGCTTTCGTGTAGTATAAGGCTTTGAGAAATCCCTGCATCGCAGCTTACCTAAGCAGGGGAGGATGGCATGGGAGGCTGGGTGCTGTGATCCTGGAAGGTGGAACCCAGAATGTCAAGATGCCCTCTTGGCCCAGGTACCAGGGACTGTCCAGGGAGGAAGGGTGCACTTGGGAGCAGATGGCAGTCTAGGGAAGTGGTATGCTGAGGTTTGGTCAGGATCTCATGGACTTTGTGGCCAGTACGCTCTGGGTTGGACTACTGGGCCTGACCCAGACCAGCCGGATAATGTTGGGCATGTGTCTTAGTCATTCTGGGCCTGCCTAGTAGAGGTAAAGACCATCATCCCTCCATCTGTTTGTCATATTGTAGTGGCTTACATGTTGCTATGATGCTGGAAACTCTGTCACCTGCATTTCAAATGCCATCCGGGTCTGCTCTGGTAGACAGGTTTCATCAGTTTACAGACTAGGAAGAAAGGCCTGGTAATCTACTTTAAAGTATTAGCCACTGAAAATTCGCTGGATTACAACAGAATATTGTCCAACATGTACTGGAAGATGAGCCCCTGAGGTTAGAAGGCACTTGGCAGTGGCCACAGCAATGGACCCCAACATGCCAGCAGTCTTAACAGTACCACCGGGCCAGGCAGTAAGTCAGTCTGCTGGACACAAAGCCACCATGAGCCAGAGCTGATGGCAGTAGCTAACAATAACAACAGAGGACCCAAACCCAGACCACTGCTGTCCAGCCAATCCCAACGCATAGCGACCCTGTTTAGGGTTCCTGAGACTGGACATCTCTGCATGAGCAGCCAGCCTCATGTTTCTCTCGTGGAACGGCTGGTGGGCTGGAACGACCAGCCTCACAGTCAGCAGCTCCATGCCTAACCCTCAGCACCTCCAGGTCCCTGTGAAATAGATACAATCTCTCTCTCTCTCTTTCTCTGTCTTTCTCAGCAGGCGGAGAATGCCATCCTCTTCCTCTTCCTGGCAGAGTTCACCCTGAATTACTGTCACCATTCACTTTCTCTAGGAAGTGCCCTCTTTGCGACAAAGGAGAAGGCTTATGGGTTTAATCCCAGGGCATTAGGAAACTAATGGAAATATTCCACACAGTGTGATGGTGAAATGATCAGCTTTTCATTTTAAAACATTTTTATTAGCGAATCATTTTTTGTCTGTAAAATGTTGTAGATCCAATGTTTTTGTTATTTGCTCATGGAATGCATGCTGAATCATTATGTGTTGTAACATTTTGTTAGGTTTGATGCTGGTGGTGGTAGCATGCCACCAAGTTTGTTCCGACTCATAGCGACCCTATATAGGATTTCTGAGGAAATCTTTATGGGAGCAGATAACCTCATCTTTCTCATGCAGAGCAGTGGCTGGTAGATTTAAACTGCTGACCTTGCAGTTAGCATTCCAGCTGGTAAAACATTACGCTACCAAAATTCCTTAGGTTGGATAGGTTTTGATAAATATTATGTGGGACACACGTGTCCCATTGGGCTCTGTTGCCTGGGGTAAGACATTAAAAAAATATTCACTAAAGTATTACCTAATCCCAAACACTACACCTTCCCAATAACACACAGGAAACAGTAAATATATTACAAGCCTAACTTGGCTGCACAGGAGCCCACAGAGACAAAGGTTTTACTCTCATCCTTCCAAGACATGCCACCTCATCCAGCAACCTCTCAACTGAGCTATATGGTGCTTATGGACTTGCTTCTGTTTTACAGTGTTATACAACCCCCACCTCAACCTCAACATCGGCATGTACTATGTTGTTAAAGTGCCTTCAAGTTGGTTCCGACTCACAGTGACCCTGTATAGGGTTTCAGAGGATCGGCTGGTGAGTTTGAACTACCGACCTTGCAGTTGAGATTGACCTTGTGCCACACCAAGACTCCAGCAAGTACTATATGTGGTCCAAAAGCCTCCTGAGAAACATAAGTGGTACCTCAGATTACGACTGAATGTAGTCCATCCCTCTGGCTGCTGTGTGGAGGGAGGCTGGGGAGGTGTGCAGGAGCCCCAGTTCAGGGGTGGGGATGGTGGAGAGGAAGCGAAGTAGGCCAAGGGAAGGTTAGGACTTTGAAGCTGTAAACCCTCTAAACCGCTGACAGATTGGTGGGAGTCAGGTGGTGAAGGAAATTCAGGAGTCAGGACAGTTGAAGGCTTTAACCAGGACACCTGGGTGTGTGGAGTTGTCTTTTATTGTTGTTGTGGTTTGGGTGCCGGCTAGACAATTCCCACTCTTTGGACCCTGTGGGGCGGAGACGATCTGCCCCAGGTGGTTTCTAGAGAAGCAGACAGCCACATCTTTCTCTTGCAGAGCAGCTGGTAGGTTCAAATCGCTGGCATTTCAGTTAGTGGCTGAGTGCAAAACCTCTGCGCCACCAGGACTCCTGGGCCTTTTACTAGGACAGTGAAAGAGCGGAGCAGATTTGGGGTGAAAAGAAAGAGTTCTGTTTTCAACATGTTACCTTTGGCACCTGGAGAAGGACATCATACTTAGTAAAGTGGAGGGTCAGCGAAGAAAAATACCCACTAACAAGCATTTTCAATAACCTCATATGCATGGGAAAGCTGGACAGTGAATAAGGAAGACCATAGAAGAATTGATGCTTTTGAGTTATGGTGTTGGAGGAGAATATTGAAAGTACCATGGACTGCCAAAAGAACAAACAGATCTGTGTTGGAAGAAGTGCAGCCAGAGTGCTCCTTGGAGGCCAGGATGGCCAAACTTCATCTCTCATACTTTGGACATATTGTCAGGAGGGACTAGTCACTGGAGAAGGATATCATGTTTTGTAAGGTGGAGGATCACAGAAAAAGAGGAAGACCCCCAACGAGATGGACTGGCCAAGTGGCAGCGTCGATGGACACAAGTGTGGCAACAATTGTGAGGTTGGCCCAGGATCGGGCAGTGTTTCATTCTGCTGTGTGTAAGATCGCTATAGGTCGGTACTGATTTGATGGCACCTAACAACAACAACAAGATGTTTCAGCACCGTGGCAGCAACTGTGCACTCAAGCATAACAATTGTGAGGATGTCGCAGGACCAGGCACCACAGGATCGCTATGAGTCGGAACCAACTCAGTGACACCTAACAACAACAGCAGCGGAGGGAGTCCCTGGGTGGAGCACACGGTTCACGCTGGACTGCTAATCAAAAGATTGGTTGTTGGAGTCTACCCACAGGCACCTTATAAGACAGCCCTAGCAGTCCATTGGAAATCAACTGGTTTATTTGTTGTTAAGTGCCATTGAGTCAATTCTGACCCATAGCGACCCTGCATAGGGTTTCCAAGGAGCAGCTGGGGAGCTTGAACTGCCAACCTTGTCGTTCAAACGGCTTATTAACCCACAGCGCCCCAGCAGGACTCCATAAATCCAGTAGTCAGGCATGTCTGTGACAATGGGGTGCTGGGAGTTTTTAGGGTTGGAGATGTAAATACAGTTCCTTAACATTCAGAAGTTGCTTAAAGCCCTGGGGCTAGATGCGATCACTTGGGGAGATAATCTCATATAGTGAAGATTTGCCCCTGGCCCAACCTTGGGCACTGTGACATTCCATTCCTTACTGGCACTGTGGGTTAATGCTCCAGGCTGTAAAGTCGTTTGAACTGCAAGGTCGGCAGTTCTAGCTCACCAGCTGCTCCTCGGAAACCCTATGCAGGGTTGCTATGGGTCAGAACCGATTCGATGGTACTTAACAACAACAACAGCTTGAGCAGAGGTGCTTAGTAGTTCAGTGATTAAGCGCTCAGCTGCTAACAGGAAGGTCGACACTTAGAGCCTACCACGTGCGCCTCAGGAGACAATAAGGCGGTCTAGTCTGTAAAAATCTACAGCCGTGGAAACCCTGTGGGGTATTTGCCTCTGTCCCGTATGGTGGTTGTGATTTGGAAGCCACTCAACTGCGGTGGGTTTGGTGGCGATTGGAAAGGACAGGAAGGAAGTTGAAGGAGGAGCCAGTGAAGCTGAGGAGGGATCTCTAGGCTAAGAAGAAAAGAGCTGGTCAGCAAACAGGACACATGTAATCTGGCAAATGCTGCTAAGGGGTCAGTTGCGAAAAACCCGGGAGCCGCCACCAGTAGCCCAGTCACCCCTACTTTGCTTGTTCCGTCTCTAATCAGAGCTTCCCCCGCTTACTGTGGCCACGACTTTGGGGTGCTTCTCAGCACAGTTGTGTTTGACACTCCTGATATGGCCCAATCTCCCCTGGTGTTCCAGATGAAGAAACTGGGGCAGTTGCTCCCCAGTATTTCACCAGTGTCTCTCAGCATGCTGACTTCCAGCTCACCAGCACAGTAGGGTAAAGAGCAAAGAGGGAGATAGTACACTGTCTCTGTGCAGTCGTTAGCCGAGAAGGGTTACTGTTAAGAAACCAGGGTAAAAGTGGGCTTCTCAAATGTCTGGAGGGAAGGACAACACGGAGAGAGGGACCTGTGCTGTGGAGGTGCTCCTTCATCTCCAGGGGACTTGGCTTGGAGGGTTATAAAGGCACCTAAAGCTTGAGCACGCCAATAAAAGCAGTTAACAGCTGCAGTTTATTGAGCGCTTACCAAGTACCAGGCACTCGCTTAGTACCTTTCATGAATCATCTCATTTAGAACCGCCCCATCTAGGGTCAGCGCATTATGGCGGTTACAGGATTCTCAAATACTCATAAAACACCTGCGGTGTCCTCTGGGTCATTTGTAGACTCGAATGTGAGCAGAGACAAAACCACCCACAGCGATTGCTATCGAATGGATTCGGACTTGTAATAATCCTACAGGACAGGGTAGAACTTCCCCCAGAACATTCCCAACGCTGGAAATCTTTGTGGGAGCAGACTGCCACGTATTAGTCCCTTGGAGTGGCAGATGGGTTAGAACCAGCCATCTTCAAGTTAACAGTCAAATGCTTAGCCTCAGCACCACCAGCACTCCTTCCTGGAAAAACCTACCTGTGGATAAACAAGGCTGATGTGGTATTTGGCTGATTCAGTATTCAGAGTTCTGATGTGGTGCTGTAGGATCAGCAATGGACTGTGAACCACAAGGTTGGCGGTTCAAATCCACCAGCTGCTCCTCGGAAACCCTGTACCGGTTGGCCACGAGTCAGAACCAACTTGATGGCACTTCATAACAACAGTTCAGTATTAATGGGGACTTTATAGACTACACAGAGTTCTGGTGTGGTGCTGTGGGTTAATGCATTGGACTGCAAAGTCGGTTATAACCGCAAGGTCGGCAGTTCGAGCTCACAAGTCACTCCTTGGAAACCCTATACAGGGTCGCTATGGGTTGGAACTGACTTGAATGCACAGCAACAATAGCAAATAGACCATGCAGGTAGTTCTCCAGATTACAAATGAGTTCCACTCCTAAATCTGTCTATACGTCTATGTACATATGTCAGAACTGTTAGGTTCAGTGTTCATCTAGCATCAGTTAGTCCAATGTTTATCTTAGTACATGGTATCTAGTGTACCTTTCAATGCATAAACACATTAAAGAAACACTTCCAGATAGATTAAAATGCCTTTAACATCATTACAGTAAGCTTAGTAATGTTTTGATGCACATAGCTCCTATTGGATATTATGAGCCATTGTATGTACCTCACATTTTTAAAAACAGTAGGATTCACAGAAGTTGGTTTGTAACTATGGGTTGTATGTAAGTCCAGTGTTTGCAACCCCAGGACTGCATGTAAACTGCCTACCGTGAATAAGGAGAATCAGCTAGACCTCCCCAGGGCTCTGCCAAGAAGTCGGGCCCAGGGCCACTCTCTCCGAGACCCACCCAATATTTCTGCTCCCTCTCCACAGGCCTGGAGACATTTTTGAAGTGATGGGGGAACTCCTCCCCTCAGGAGCTTTCTCCCAGAGCTGTGGTCTCTTCAGTCCCCTGGAGGCTGGGGCTCCTGGAAACCAAAGCCCAGAAGAACTTTGTTGTTCTACGCCCTCTCTTCTGCTAATCCCTCTCCTGAGGGGCTGCGGCTATAGCTGCCTACAGGGAGGAGCAAGTGCAAAGTGGGGGACCACGAAGAGGGAAAGTTAACATTTTAAAGATATTATACATCGACATTTGTGCCAGTCAGCCCAGGAGGTCAGCTCATTGCCCTCTTCTGGCCACAGGTTCTACCTTCTTCCCTCCATTTCTATCTCCCCCCACCTTAGTAATGTCAAAAAGCTAAGGAGGGTGGATCCAAAGGATCACTATTACCTGACGTTAGTGATTTACTATGAAGTTGTGGTGGTACTGACGTTAGTGATTTAAGATGGAGTTGTGGTACCGTGTAGTGGTTACAAGTCGGGCTGCTAACCCCAAGGACAGCCGTTCCACGGGAGAAAGATGAGACTTTCTGCTCTCATAAAGATTTACAGCCTTGGAAACCCTATGCAGGGTCACTATGAGTCGGAACCGACTCCACAGCACACCACCACTACCACCAGTGATTTAAGACACCCTACAGGCTTCTGTCTGTTACCAAACTAACAAAAAGAAAGTAACTCAGATCTTCTGCATCTAAATGTTCATCCTTGTCCCGCCTGTTTCTCTCTCTCTCTCTCTGTACTCCTTCAGAGAACTGGTAGCAACACTCGGCCGTGCAGCTCAGCTGGCAGAAGGCCTGGAGAGCAGCCAATGGCCTGGGTTCAATCCCTTGATAAGTCATCAATTTCTTTCTCACCCCAAACATCTGGTTTAGGATCCTGAGTTATGAGCTAATATTAAATATAAAAGTTTATAGCATCACATATATAATACTGTTGATTAGAAACATCAAGAAAAGTAATTGACTGGAGGGGACTTGGTGTGACCAGCTGGTTGAACATCTGGATGGAATCCAAGAGGCCTGAATTGAATTCCCAATTCATCCATTCTCTTTTTGTCCAGCAGTGTCTGGTTAGGGATCTTTAAAGATTTTCACTTTATGCTTTTCCAAATGTTTTATATACACTGATATGGATGTGTGTTTTGGTTAACTGAAAAAGTCTAAAATAACTAAAGTTTGTGTTCTTTCATCTATCCGTTCATTCGTCTTCTACTGCTTTTTCCTAGTTCCCTAGTCCCACTGTATTACCAATCACGACCACTGGGTGGCAGTGTACACTCACATTTCCCCTCGCCATAGGTTAACGTTTGTGAAGATTGCAGCCACAGCCCCTCATCCAGATGGTTTGCAGCTGAGCTTCCCAGAGGAGGAACACGTTCTTACCAGTCTGGGGCTTTGTTCTCAGGGGCCTTCACTTGATATACGTTAGTTAGTTCCCCACAAAATTCCTCAGTCAGCTGCATCTCTCTTGACCAATAACCTGAAGTTCAACAAGCCTTTCGAGACTCTCTGCTCCATTTGTGGAATAGTTCCCTCTGCTTCTCACTCTTGTTTCTCAAGTTTGGTTCACATTAAACACCCATGGATTTTCCCATCTCTTCTGATACTTCACCCACTTAACCAGTGGTGGTTGAGCCAACCCACCTCATGGCGACTACGTGTGTCAGAATAGAACTGTGCGCCCGCCACAGGGTTTCTAATGGTTGGTCTTTTGGAACTAGGTCACCATTTTTTTGCTCCTGTCGTGTTTCTGGGTTGACTTGAACCGCCGATGCTTAGGTTAGCAGCCAAGAGTGTCAACCATTGGGGTCACCCAAGGACTGTGCCCGACACATGACAGTCCAAAATTTAAGAAGGGCAGAGGTTTCTTAATGGAAAGATTTTCTCAATAAGCTCTCCAGGATATCAAGCAGAAAGTAATTTGTACCCCATGGGCCAACTCACAATGGCTGCTTGGAATGTTGTGTTAAGAAGGATTCTGAGGACTCAGTTCAGGCGCAGAGAACAAGAATGATTAGCAACGTCTGGTAGATATTTGCCACTCCTTTGCTATTTGGTGTGGGGAAAGTACAAGAAAATGTCTCATACACAAGCTTCATCTGTTATGGCTTGTATAATTGAAGAACTTTTTACACTCCATAGTCCTTCTCCCCCTCAATCATGGTATATTTGGCAGCCAGAAAGCTGTTGCTCAGGTCAGAAGGGTGGTTGAACTTCCTGCGTTACACAGTGAACCCTCTCCTCCACTGGGGACTAAGCTTCAGCTGGAAGCAGGTCACTGAGGCAGGTCTTTCCCTGTAGAGTTCAGAAGGCCACTTGGAGAAGGTAGCAACATCCGCTCATTTATGTGACATCTGATTACTCTTAAGTGAGCACTGATTACATTCTAAAATAAAGATGACAGACTGATCAAACAACCCACAACTACAGAAGCGAGTGTTGTTGTTGTTGATGTGTTTAGAAAAGATCACACTAGATGTGTTGGGGATTCCAACATCTGATTTCTGGACCAACAGCATCACCTGAAAACGTGTTGGAAAAGTCGCTTTGTAGGTCCCACCTAAGACCTATGGGATCAGGAAACCCAAAGGTGAAGGCAATTGTCAGTGTTGAGACTGATGTCTACTCAGGGTTGAGAGCCACTGTGTCGAGTACTTCCTCCCTGCTCCTCACTGGCTCTCTCCCTCCAGCATTAACTTCCTCTGAAGAGTCAGGTAGTGGGCTAAGTACCTGACTGATAGGAATGTGTGTTTTGATTAAGTGAAGATGCCACTAGCGTACAAGATCCTCTTGGTTTCTGCCAGGATAGAATCGATAAACTACTGGGGGCTATTGTTGAGTCTGTTCCGACTCACAGTGGGCCCATACAACAGAATGGAACAGCATCCTTGTCAGATTGCAAGTCTTTCTCCTGTGGAGCCAATAATGGGTTTGAACTGCTGAACTTTTGGTTAGTCACCAAGCACTTAGCCATTGCATCACCAGGGCTCCTTATAAAAGATCTTTGTTGTTGTTGTTGTTAGGTGATGTTGAATCAACTCCAGCTTACTTGGACCCTGTGCACAGTAGAAGGAAACACTGCCCAGTCCAGCATCATCCTCACAATTGTTATACTTGAGCCCACTGCTGCCGCCACTGTGCCAATCCATCTCATGGAGTTCTTCTTTTTTGCTGACCCTCCACTTTACTAAGCATGATGTTCTTCTCCAGGGACTGGTCACTCCTGAGAACATGTCCGAAGTATGACAGACATTCTTGTTTCTAGGGAGTGGTTTGGCTGCACCTATTCAAAGACAGACTTGTTTATTCTTCTGGTAGTTCATGGTACTTTCAATATTCTTCACTAACACCATGATTCAAATGCATCGATTCTTCTACGGTCTTCCTTATTCATTGTCCAACTTCCACATACATATGAAGTGATTGAAAATACCATGGCTTGGGTCAGGGCCACCTTAATCCTCAAACTGACATCTTTGCTCTTGAACCCTTTAAAGAGGTCTTGTGCAGCAGATTTGCGTAGTGCAGTACGTTGTTTGATTTCTTGACTGCTGATTCCCTGAGCATTGATTTTTGGATCCAAGCAGATTGAAGTATTTGACAACTTCAATCTTTTCTCCATTTATCACTATTGGTACAGTTATGAGAAATTTTGTTTTCTTTATGTTGAGGTACAACCCATACTGAAGACTGTAGTCTTTGCTTCATCAGTAAGTCTTTCAAGTCCTCTTTGCTTCCAACAAGCAAGGTTGTGTCATCTGCATATCACAGGTTGCCGGTGAGTCTTCCTCCCATCCTGAAGCCTTGTTCTTCATAGAACCCAGTTTCTCAGATCATTTGCTCTACACACAGATTGAATAAGTATGGTGAAGAATATAAATAAAATATCTAGGCAGTTACAATTATAGTAGGATGAGTCCTATAACAGGGAAGGAGTCCTGGTGTGGTGTTATCGGATATGCACTGGACTGCTAGCTGCAAAGTTGGCAGTTCAAACCCACCAGTTATTCCTTAAAAGCCCTCTACAGGTCCACTAGGAGTCAGAATCAACTTGATGGCACTTGACAATAGCAAAAACTTGACAGGGAAACTTCTTGTTTTACCTTTGCAGAGTATAGGATCTTAGGTGGAATCTTGAGCCCCATCCAGAACCTTCTGAGGTGGGACCCTCCCACCTGAAAGGACACGCAGACCAACCTGGAGCAGCTAGAGGAACAAGATACTTTTTGAAAGCCAGCAGGAAACAAAAAGAAGAAAAGCACACTGTTGGGCTATTATAAGAACAAGCAAGCTGTTTGCCTGGGAGCCATTAAGGCAAGAAAAGTCAGCCCTTCAGGAGAAACCCCCTTCTAAGATTGACACTGAAAGGGAACACACCATCAGGTCCATCAGCTGGTGGTGGTGAGGCCCGAAGTACAGGCGCCCCAGCAGTCTTTGGGGTGAGAAAAGAAATGGGAACATAGATAGGAAAACCACAGACAAGATTCTAAAAGGACAGGAAAATGTATTCAGGTGCTTTCTGCCATTTATTTTGCTCTCCTGAATCATCATTACTGAAAAATCATTTGTATTCTTCAACTGATGTTCCTCTCGGTGGTGCATTCATTTCTTAGGTTAAAAAACAAAACAAAACAAAAAAAAACGAGCCACAAACTGAGTAGCTTAAGGCAACCAAAGTTTGTTCTGTCAGAACTGTGGGATATAGACGTCTGAAGTGGAAGCCTGCGGGGTGGAGCTGTGTTACGACCTCCTCTCCGCCTCTGGTGTTGCCAGCATCGGACTCCGCCTTCCCTCTATGTCTGCATCTCCTCTTCTGAAAAGGACACTGGTCACATTGGATCAAGGGTCACCCTGATTTAGTATGGCTGTATCTCAGGATGATTGCATCTGCAAAGACCTCATTGTTAAATACGGTCACATTCACAGGTGGCGGGATTAGGATTTCAACATATCTTTTGGGAGGCCACAATGCAACTCATAGTCGGTAGTTTTTGGATGCCTGGGGTGGCAAACTACAGTGTCAACAGGGCCCAGGCAGGTAATGTGGCTGAGTGGGCAATGAGGCAAGGGGAAGGCTGGAACGTCTAGAGCACCCACGCACCATCTAAAGGGCCAGGCCTACTCAGCACCTAAAAACAGCAAATCTTGTTTCTCTTCTTTTTTTAATTCTGATGTGATGGTGTATTCATTTTCTTTCAGGCTACTCTGTACTTTAATAATTTTTACCCCATTTTGAACAGTCGGTTTTATCTCAAAATCTACTTGACTTTCTCACTGTTTGGAGCTTCTGTATCTGCACTCTTCCTCTTTGTAGTTAACTTGATTAGACACTGCTATTCAGCTTCTCTTTGTCAGTCTTGTTGGTTTTACTTTAAATATTTCTATATCTGGGTTGAGTTCAGGTTGTCTGATGCTATTAGATATCAGTCCAAAGAATACCCTTTAGTATCTTTTGTAAAATTCTTCTGGTTATTACAAATTCCTTGAATTTTTGTTTATCTGGAAGTGTCCTAATTTTGCTGTCATTCTTGAGAGACAGGTTTGCTAGGTATATGATTCTTAGTTGGCATGGTTTTTCCTTCCAGAATTTTGTATATGTCATCCCATTGCCTTTTTGCCTGCATGGTTTCTGTTGAGAGATCAGAGGTTACTCTTATTGGTTCTCCTTTGTAAGTAACTTGGCATTTTTCCTGAGCTTTCCTTGTCTCCAGTTTTGAAAAGTTTGATTACGATGTGCCTTGGTGATTCTCTTTTGGGATCTGCTGCTGGCCTGGAGACCACACATTGAGAATCACTACTATAAAGTATTAGGCATTTAGGGGACAACTCTCAGCTTTCTGGTGTGATGCTGGAAGTCATGGCTGGATGTCGTGTTTTCAAGTATAAACTCAAAAAATAATAAAGCAGTAAGTATTTCATAATGCCAACTTTTCCTATCTCTAGTCTTTGCTATGTCAAGGACATTGTAAAGATTCTGGGCAACAACGCATCATTTTGATGCCTGACTTAACAATTTGCTACTTAAAAGCCAAAAGATAATGATGGCAGCTGAGGAATCAGGGACTGTGCGGTGGGTAGTATTGTAACAAGGACAAGTGGAATGTGTGGGCCATCTAATGTGTTTACTCCCTAACTCCCTCCACACTTCTGCCACTGTACCAGGATTTACAGACTTACGGAGTTAGAAGTTAGAAGAGTTTCCTAGTGGTGTTTCCATGGGCTGGTGCTAAGGGATATACTCTGTTTACTATGTCCCTAAAGTTTGATGGAGCATGGGGAACAATGGTGGCTTAGTGGTAGAACTCTCGCCTTCTAGGAGGGACACTTGGGGTTGATCCCTGGCTAACCTAACCTTCTGCTCAGCTACCACCCATTGGTCAGTGGAGAGCTTATGTGTCATTGTGGATATCGAACAGGTTTCAGCAGACCTTCCAGACTTAGACAGCTGGGAAAAAAGTCCTAGCATTCTCCTTCTGAAAATTGGCCAATGAAAACTTATGGATGGCGATGGTCTGATTCACAACTGACCATAAGGCATAAGACCAGCCTTATGGATCCACTGTTCATGAGATTGCCAAGTCATGGGCCAACTCACTGGGGAAACTGCTCTATGAAGTGTTCTGGGGAAAACAAGAAACTTAACCCATGCCATCACATCAATTCCAACTCATGGCGAGATTGGACATGTTCATGGGAGCAGACAGTCTTATCTGTCTCACACAGAGTGGATGGTGGGTTTGAACTGCCAACCTTGTGGTTAATAGATCAGTGCCTAACCCAAAACACCACCAGGACTTTTTCCTAGGGAAAAAAAGACCCCACATTCTAATATAGTTTATAGAGACACTTTCTGAAGTCTTAGGACAAAGACAGATCATCTGGATAAGGGAGACCATTTGCATGTGGTCATAATGGTGTTCCAAGGATTCACAGCCAAGTGGCTAATTTTATAGACCATGGAAAACAAAACAAAAAATTGTCACTGTAGTTGCAGGTGTGACTACAGAAGTGAGAAGAGACCGTGATTGGGATACGTGCACCATTGCAGATTTATAGAAATGTTTACAAGATTCGTTCTGGGGCCTTCTGATCACCTTGACTCCAAACAAGTGGTCCTTGCACCCCAGTCTCCATTAAGGACACACCCAGGCTAGTCCCTTAGGGGGAGACTTCCTCCCTGGGCTGCTAATCACAAGGTCGGTGATTCAAACCCACCAGCTGTTCCTGGGAAACCCTATACAGGGTCACTGAGTCAGAAAGGGCTTGATGGCACTTAACAAAATAAAAATGTTATTGTTGTTAAGTGCCATCGAGTCTGCTCCTATGCAGATAAGGTTTCTGAGGAGCAGCTGGTGGGTTTGAACTGCCGGACTTATGGTTTGAGTTCATTAATATTAATTCTGCATTTAGTAAGTGCAAAATTCACTTTGCTCTACATTTCATAAACTCTTACCTGGCTTAATCCTCACAGCGAGTGATCCTATGAGAGAAGTGTCGTTTTTACTCCTGTCTTACAGCTGAGAAAACTGAAGCGCAAAAAAGTGTAAGGAACTTCCCAGCTCACACAGCTAATGTGGTAGAGAAAACATCACACTCAAGGAGGTCAGCGCTGTCTTGCTGCTGCTAACCGCTGTGCACATGACCTCTCTAGAACACTCCTCTATGGTCTCTCAGACTGCTGGTCACACATTCCATATCCCCCACACCTCCTCTCCGTCTACCTGCCTGCTTTCTACGCCCACATTCAAATCTCCACTCTTCCATCAGCTCTTTCTAGGGCACTGTTGGTTTCTCAAGAAAGCTGCAGGCTCCTCCCCAGTTCCACCCTGGAGAATCGGAAGGTCGCTTGGTTGCAGGGTGAAGAACTTGGACAGATGAGATGAGAGAGAGTGGAGGCTTGCTACCAAATCAGCTGCCTTTCAGGTGTCACGGAAAATCAGTCATTTGGTTATAAGTGACAGAAACCAACAAAAGCGGAAGTATGTGTCTAACCAAGTGAAAATTCATAAGAGAACATCGGGTAAGGGGTCTTCAGTCACGACTGGGTCTAAGAGCTCAAGAGATACCACCTGTAATCCAGCCCACTCTCTGTCTGTGCACTTTTTGGACATCATTCATCTACAGGCCAGGAGGGAGCAGATGTGTCCCCCCATACAAGGCATCTGGTCTGTCGTTTTAGCAACCCCAGCAGAAAGAGGCACCTTCTTCACAAAGGTTCCAGTGGAAGTCTTGGGGATGAAAGGCTTAGCTGAGTTCCCATGCCCAGTTCTGAATCAACCCCAGGAGCCAGGAGGTACTTCTCTTTCATTGGTCAGGACTCATGTACTTGTCCATCCATAGAGTGAGGTGAAAGGCTCAGCCCATTCAACCCTGAGACCGTAGAAAAGAAATGGTCCCCCAAAGGAAAACTGGAATGATGTTTACCATCAAAAAAGGAAGTAGTCACTGACCATCCAGACATGGTAGATTGTTCCTTCTTTGAATCTGGTCTTTTTGAAAGTCTGTTACCTTCTTTCTAGACTAGCCTTGGGTGTATCTCTTTATGCCAGGTGGCTGCGTCTGCTGCTGGCTGGGAGGATACTTTTCTCCTCTTCTTAACCTATCGAATTTCTTGTGATTGTGACCAAGGAGTCACATGAGCTGAGTTTACTCTAGCCTTGGCAAGATCTTATGTGTGGTTTACTCCGGTTCTCCAGGAAATCATTAAGTTTAGGATCCAATCCTATTGGAAACATTGTTGTTAAGTGCCGTTGAGTCTGTTCTGACTCATAGCAACCCTGTATAGGGTTTCCAAGGTGCAATTCGTTGGTTTGAACTGCCAGCCTTATAGTTAGCTCATGGTTAGCGGTCCAGTGCCTATCCTATAGTGCCATATCAAAACACAGAGCTTGCATTAAGCAGAAGTAGTAGATTCTGGAGTCTTGCATCAAGCCCC
This sequence comes from Chrysochloris asiatica, assembly GCF_000296735.1. NCBI lineage: Eukaryota > Metazoa > Chordata > Mammalia > Afrosoricida > Chrysochloridae > Chrysochloris > Chrysochloris asiatica. Next base: position 16,004,881 of record NW_006408572.1, read on the forward strand.
CCTTGTCACGGCCTCTGTACCCACCTCCCAGTTATGAAGCCTCATGATTGTGCCCCTCACTGAGAACTGCCTGTGGCTTCAGGGAACTGCTTCATCCTAGACTGCACCCCCTCTTGCAGTTTGGCCCAGTCAATGACTTGGGTTGCAAAGGCCCCACCCCACTGTCCTAATTGGGGTTTCTCTGAAGGACCCTCTCGACTTCATCGCTTCTCATTTGATCAGCCTTAGTTGCAGCCACATTTTCAGTGAGATTTTCCTACTGCCCATGCCCATTCTTTCTCATGACCTCACCTATGTGTCTTCCAAGAGCTCTTCCCAACAAACCTTCTGCATGCAATTCTCCACCTCGGAGTCTGGTTCTAGGGAACCTAACCTGAGATATCTAGATGTCTCTTCTGTGTTTCACACTTTTATGGTCACTGAACTTCTGCCCTAAAGAAATCGATACTATTTCTTAAAGTCTCTAATATTGAGGCGCAGGCTCTTTGTTGTCTTGGTCTAACCTTAGTCTCAGGTAGGCCTTGGACTCCTGGGCCTTCAGGATGTCTTTGTGGAACAATAATTTTACCGGCAGTAATAAACCAGTGCAGAAATACAATCAAATCATCTGATTTTGTATTGGATTACTATTTTGAGATTTTCAGTGTTAAATAAGGATAGTCAAGGTTAAGCTCAGTGGTCCCATTAAGAAATAAGGTGGTGGTGGTCGTCTGTCATGGAGTCGGTTCTGACTCATAGCGAGTCCTTATAGGGTTTCTGAGGCTATAAATCTTTACAGGAGCAGAAAACCTCATCTTTCTCCTGCAGAGCAGCTGGTAGTTTTGAACTGGTGACCTTGAGGTTACAAGCCTGACTCGTAACCACTATGCTACCACAGCTCCTTAAGAAATAAGGAGACGAGAAAAAGCAGCTGGGAACTTTTCTGTGGCAGGTCCCTACACACCACTCGAGCCAACCCAATGACATTTCTTCTAAGAAGCCCTATCTGTTACAGCCATTTCTTGTCTGGGCTTTCTTTGTACATTTTTACACATTTTAGTAAGCATAGTAGGTGATGAGCTGGGCTGCTAGCTGCAATGCCAGCAGTTCAAATCCACCAGCTGCTCCACAGGAGACAAATGAAGCTTTCTGCTTCCATAAGGATTTATAGCCTTGGAAACCCTTTGCAGGGTCACTATGAGTGGGAACCAACTCAGCAGCACACAACTAACCACCAGCTGCCACCTAGACATGGACACAAAGAATTATAAATATTGTATGATGTAAAGTGGTTTTGAAACTTTAAAAACAAATATCACACTAGTAAGTTATGCCCACCATGGAATGGTCATCATTTAAAATCAAAAGAGCAACAGGCACCCAAGGACAAAGTTGTGAAGGGGTAGGAAGGAGGGTGGAGTGGAAGGAGGAAGCAGGATAACTGTAGTTGCATGGAGGGGATTGTAATCATTGAGATGAAACAGAGTGTGTGATTTGTTGAATGTAAAACTGATGGTCTTGTCTGGAAACCGTCACTCAACTCACAATAAAAAGTTGCAAGTTATAAAACCAGAAAACAATTAGGGAACAAAGGACTCCGCATAGAAGTCAGACCAGCTAGCGAGGGGAAAATACAGAACAGAGAGTTAAAAGATCCCAAACCAGTGAGCACCAGCCTTCCTGGAATGTTGGTCCCCCTGAATAAGTCAGATCTAGCAGGGCAATCAGGAAAGGGAAGCATGTCTAGCCTTTGAGAGTTTTCAAACTTTTGCACTACTATCTACAATAAGAAATACATTCTATGTCAAGATTCAATAGAAAGACACACACACAAACACATACACATACAATGGCCCTTTCAATTGGGCAATGAATAGGAAGACTGAAGAAGAATTGATGTATTTGAATTATGGGGCTGGTAAAAACTATTGGAAATACTATGGGTTGCCAGAAGAATGAACAAATCTGTCTTGGAAGAAGTACAGCTAGAATGCTCCTGAGAAGCAAGAATGACTTCATCTCAGGTACTTTGAACATGTTATCAGGAGGGTCCAGACAATGGAGAAGGACTTCCTGTTTGGCAAAGTAGAGGATCAGTGAAAAAGAGGAAGACCCTCAATGAGATGGATTCACTTAGTGGCTGCTACAACGAGCTCAAACAAAGCAACAATTGTGAAGATGGTGCTGAACCAGGTGGTGTTTCGTTCTCTTGTACGTAGAGTACCTATGAGTCTGAATTGACTTGACTGCACCTAACAACAACAACAACAACAAATAGATTTTATAACGCTTTACTTGGGTACAACTCATAGCTTGAAAAAACATTCTTTTATGTACCAGAAACTTTCAAAGAGAAGGAACATTGACACTTTCCCTTGACATCCCCAATCCCTAACACAGTAACCAGAACAGAGGTCACTATGGTAAGATCCTACAATATATGAGTGAAGGAGTGATTGGAGTTGCCTGAATTTCAGTAGAGGCCACGCTAGCCCAGAATTCAATTTTATAAATCTACTCAGGGACATTCAGATATTTTTAGTGTGAGTTTGGTCCTCAAATTCAGTAAGCATCACCTACTGGAATGGACTCAAAAGTAGCAACAGTTGTGAGGATACTTCAGGACTGAGTGGTGTTTCGTTCGTTTTGCACAAGGAGGGTCACTATGAGTTAGAACCAACTTGACTGCACTTAACACCAACAACACTGGAATGTTCCTTTATTTAGTCTCCATGGGAACCATCTTGGATGAAGTAATTGATATCTAATAATAGGAAAAATTTTTTGTTGGTGTAATGGATGGGTTGAATTGTTGTTCCTCTTCCAAAATATGAGTTGGAATCTTAACTTTGTGACTTCAATCCCATCTGAGAATAAGGTTTTCTTTATGTTAGTAAGGTGATACTGGTGTTGGGCATGTATGTTCTAAACCCAATCATTTTGTAGCAGATTAGACACAGAAGCAGGCACAAATGAAGGAAGATAGACTCTATTTGATGACAATTGAGGCTGGTGAATCTACAAGTCCAGAAACTCCAAGGATTTCTGGCTGCTGGAAGCTGAAATGGAGTCCTGGTGTGGCACTGGAGGATAAGCATTTAACTATAGGTCTGTTTGAACCACAAGGTCGGTGGTTCAAACTCACCAGCCACTCCTCGGAAACTCTCTACGGGGTTGCTATGAGTCAGAGTCGACTTGACGGTACTTAACAACAACAACAACAAGTTGAAATCGACAAAGAAGGACCTCCCCTTAGAGCCACACCCTGAGTTTGGTCTTTGAGCTTCATGAATTGTGAGAAAATAAAATTCTGTTCTTATATGTCACCCACTTGTGGCATTTCTGCTACAAGTCGGTATCTATGACTGTTGGTGAATACAACATGAAATCAGAGGATATTGGTGGTTCCTTGGATATAGTTCCCTCAGGTCAGGGTCACTAGACAAATGGTCCTTCTCACGCTTGGGATGTTATCACATGATACTGGAAGGATCAGTGCTAGGACAGCCTGCTCCTGAATTCCAAGAGCTTCCCAATTATATTGTTGGTAAGTGTCATGGAGTCAGTTTCAACTCATAGGGACCCAGTATAGGGTTTCCAAGGAGCGACTGGTGAGTTTGAACCACCAACCTTGTGGTTCAAGCCAACCTGCGGTCCAGTTCGTTATCCCACAGTGCCACACCAGGACTCCCCAGTAATAGCTGCCTTATATTCCTTACAGTTTACTCTTCTTGTTCTTGATCAGCTAGGAAGACATCATGACTTTTAGGCAGAAATTTAGGGAACACCATGATCTCATCTGCAGTATTTGGCCAAAAGGTGCATTACCCCTGTTGAAGGCTAATGCTCCAATTTCATGTTACATGTTATTAGGTTTAGTTTTAGAAGGTGACCTTGTCCTAAAATTCTCAGGCTGAGTCCTCGCTGAAGCCCACTGACCCCTCTGCACTGAGTACACACAATAAAGAGTTACAGAGTGCTCTAGCTGATACCATCAACCGATGTTTCGGTGTGTGGCAGACTCAGTCTGACCCACAACTCCCTGATCTCAAAGGCTGGTAGAGTGATCCACCAGGTCAGCTTTAGCCTAGGTGAGTGGAGCCTTTTCTTCCCTCCCCCCGCCCCCCACTAGGTATGACCCTGCGGCCAATTCCAATTTCATGTAATATCCAATACAGATTTCCTGAAATAGATGACTATTGCACGGGACACACCTCCTATTCACTATCCATGCAGAGAATCTGAAAATGCCTTTCCTTCCCTTTTACAGGGATTCTCTTGCCCATCTGGTTTAAATTTGTGGGAACTGCTGCCTGCCAAGGAAAGGGTTAATGATAACTGGAAGAGATGGAGTTCTGCTTACGTGGCTGGCATTTGCAGGAGTCCAGTTTCTCCCAGAAGTTGAGCCCAATGAAAAACAAGCCAGAAGGACAAGGAGCAGTTTCTGTTAACCCCAATAGGACTGCCCACTAGTAGAACTAATAAGGTTCTGGGAAGAAAGCCACCTCAGCTGTTCCAGCAAGAGCGGCGGCAGCAGCCACCATACTACTGGAAGGAACATCTGCTGGGAATATGCCCTGTGTAATAACAACTAGCACTTTAATAGCATAATGAAAATCACATTTCTGTAATTGTATAATATATGGGCCCAGGATGGTAACATCACTCGTCTCAATGTGATACAAATTGGACGCAGAAGCTTGGGCTCTCAGGCAAAGGTTTATGCAGGGATTATTATTTTCATATAGACATAATTTCTGACTGGATTTCAGTCTCATTAGGCAGGGTTTCTTTTTCAGATGGCCAATCCCCCAAAATTAACCTCTTCAACTGCTCCTTTCTGGTTCTCCTTAAAGGTTCCCAAGAATGTGGCATCTACCCCCCCGCAGGCAGAAAGGGATACTTGGATGTGTTGGCTAGGACACGTTGGGTAATTATTTCCGTAAGGATTGACATTAGAAAAGAATTCACTCGGGGCTAAATTGAACCCTTTTTCAGAAGGGCCACTTTCTGGAGATGTTTCAACTGGAAAGACAGCCAAGCCTGAATGAAGTATATTTCACTGCTACGATATTCTGAAAACGAGCTGGCAGGTTTAATCACGTTATGTTCTAAGTGGAGACTGTGATTATAATACAAGATCTTCTCCTTTGGCTGTTAGAGTGGAAGGATAATAACATATGAGGGGGCTTCAAAAAGTTCCTGGAAAAATTCCACTATTTTTTAAATTCTCTTTTTTTCTAAGAACTCATAGAAGCCCTCTCATATATTAAAATGATGCCGGCAACGATGGTTCCGTGGTTGAAATCTCACCTTCAGTGCAGAAGCTCAGCCACGTCTCATCTGTCAGATGCTGTGGTGTTGAACATATTTCGATGGAGCTTCCAGACTAAGACAGACTAAGAAGAAAGTTCTGGCGACCTGCTTTAAAAAACCAACCAATGAAAACCCTATGGATTACAGTGATCTGCTTCACAACTGACCAGACGGATGGCACAGGACTGGGTAGCATTTTGTCCATTTGTACAGGGGTCTCCATGAATTGGGGGGTGAACTTGATGACAGCTAACAACATATTGAAATGCAACTTGGGGCATGGGGTGCTATGTGTGACAATGAAATTGATTGCAGACTTTTTTTTTTTTATTTAATTTTTCTTGTGAACTGAGTGATAGTTTACATGGGAGAATATTGGCTTTACACCATCATTTCATTGCAATGATTACATTACTCTTAGTGACTTCATTCAGTAGTATTTGTTTCCATTCCTTCTGTTTTTGTTTGTTTGTTTTGGGGGGAAATGCACACAAAAACACTCAGGAATATATAATAATTTAAACAATCAAAGGGCATATTCTGCAAGCCTGCCTCCTGGCCACCAGCACACAGTCTTTCTCTTTCCATGAGTCTAGAGTCCTCAGCTGCTTCCTTTCTCCATGTCCTCACCTCTGCCTCCATCTCTGGTGTCACTGCTTCTCTGGATAGGGTCCCATATTCCACTTGTGCTTTTCTCCCTTGATGGTCCTAGGGGCCTCTGTTTCTGGACTGGACTGTAAGATTAACTACTCCCCACTTTTTGTTACAGAATGTCTACCTTTACCATTGTGACAGTTGCAGTTAATCAGGATAACAATTATTCAGGTTCATCGAATTATAGCAATTTACCCTCATTTCCTTCATCAAAAGTTTTTTTTTTTTCATCTTCCTCTAGTCGAGTTCTGATCATCAAGCCATTCAGGCTAGGTCTAATGGGTACTATCTACAAGTTTGGGTGTTCTTATGCATTTCCCCTCACTTCATATCAGCTGGATGCTTCACTCTCAGCTCTAGCCCTCTGTGGCTATGTCCTTGTCCATGGGCTCAGGAGTCCCCAGGTCTCATCACACTTTGGACCAACCAGCCCTTCCTCTCCTCTCTCTCATCTCCAGGTCAACGGAAGTTTGTGGAACATGGTTGAACTGAGCCCATTTCTTCATTGCTGCCTTTCCCCCTCATCCACTCACCAGTAGACAGACCAATGTGGTCGTCAGCAAGCTTACATGCCTGCTCATGTGTTCCCTTTGAGTTTCAGTCTTGGAGGGGGGGTTGTGCAGATTTCTTTTTTTTTCTTTTTCTTCAGACTTCTTTTTAAGAGGTTTATTTCCAGTCCCATATTTGCTGATACTCCAGTGGGGCCAGAGAAGAGGGTACTGATAATTTGTCATTTGGCACTGCATTAAGTTTCCCATATTGCACCTTGTTCTAGCTTCACAGAAGTCATGACAGTTTATTTAGGGCAGTTATCCTTTCTCCCCTTTTCCAGATGAGGAAAACAGCAAGGTGGTTGAGGGGCATGTTCACACTCACACAGTTAGTAATAAGGATAGGTTGGGACCCACACCAATGTTTTTTTTTCCTTTTTCCCCAGTCTGAGTTAACACCCTATCACACTGTGTGCCATTTTGCATAATCCCCCCATGCTACCCACTATATGATAAGCACTGGACCGCAAGGTTGGTTTGCACCTCAAGGTTGGCAGTTCAAATCCACCAGCAGCTCCTCAGAAACCCTATACAGGGTGGGTAGGAGTCAGAACTCACTTGATGGCACTTAACAACAACATCAGTATGATCTAGAAATGCTACAGAGTGGCATCTGAGCCCCCTAAATTTAGCATGGTAACGGGCAACGGTTGCACAAATAGAGCCCTAGTGGCACTTTGGGTTAAGCATTGGCCTGGTAACTGTGAGGTTGGCGGTTCAAACCCACCGGCTGCTCCACAGGAGAAAGATGAGGCTGTTTGCTCCTGTGAAGATGTACAGCCTTGGGAACCCTACATAGGGTTGCTATGAGTCAGAATCGACTCAATGATGTGAGTTTCTTGCACAAATAAAACCCATTTACAATATGTTGTTGTTGTTGTTAAGTACAGCGGAGTTGGTTCTGACTCATAGAGACCCTGCACAGGGTTTCCGAGGCTGTAAATCTTTACCGGAGCAGAATGCCTCATCTTTCTCCCACGGAACAGCTGGTAGTTTCGAACTGCCGACCTTGAGGTTGGTAGCCTGGCTCATAACCACTACGCTACCAGAGCTCCCATCACTAAGGTGGGATCCATAATGGAACTTTTTTTTTTTTTTGCATATTCCAGTAAAATGAACCAGAATCACAGGAACTTCTGGTCTGGTTTTAATCAATTTCCTGTGATCCTCTATAACCATGCAATTCAAAATGTGGTCTGCAGCTAGTAGCAATCAGTACTGCCTTGGAGCTTGTCTGACAAGCAGAAGCCCAGGGCTCCCCTTCACCCCCACCGAGTCAGAATCTGCAGGTTAATAAGAGCCCCAACTGATTCCTGGACCCCTTAGCTGCCCATGAGTGAGCCCTGACTCGTGCTGACCCCATGTGTATCAGACTAGAACTGTGCTCCATTGAGTAGTCAATGGCTGTGATAGTTAAGGTTCTGTGTCGACTTGGCTGGGCCAGGATGCTCAGTGGTTTGGCAGTTACAATGTAGTTATCACCTCCATGATAAGATCTCATAGGATGCAATCATCCCATGATGTGATCTGATGCAATCAGCCATGTTCTGATGTAATTATCCAGCGTGGTGTTGCAATTCCTTACTTCCATGATGCTCATGAGGCCAGATGCAATCTACAGGATTAGATTTTATTTTCGAGTCTCTCTCTCTTTAGTTATAAAAGGAGATCCAAGTGTACAGAGCTCAGAGGGACCTACTGCCACCAAGAAAGAAGAGCCAGTAGTGGAGTGTGTCCTATGCACCTGGGTCCCTGCACTGAGACGCTCCTAGACTCAGGGGAAGATTGACGCCAAGATAAATGGAGATCTGCAAGGGATGACGGGACTACAGATGCTGAAAGGAGACAAAAACCTTTCCCCAGAGCCCACAAAGAGAGGCTTCCCCTATAGCTTGCCCTCAGAATTTGGACTTCTAGCCTCCAACAGTGAGAAAATACAATCCTGTAGGTTAAAGGCGCCCACTGTGATAATTCTGTTATACCAACATGAGAGAACTAAGACAGTGGCTGATTTTTTTTGGACCCTGGGAGGACTCTAACCTCCAACCTTTTAGTTTGCAGCCAAGTATACCAACTGTTAGTACCACCTGCGAACTCCTCACTGTGTCTATAGAGCATGCGTTTGCTCAGTTCTGCCTACTGGGCTATTTTAATGCAAGAAGAGGAGAGGAGAAAAGAATGAGAACACAAATGTTGTTGTTGTTAAGTGCTGTCAAGCCAGTTCTGACTCACAGTGACCCTGTGTTGGGTTTCCGAGGCTGTAAATCTTTACGGGAACAGGAAACTTCATCTTTTCTCCATCAGCGTAGCTGGTGGGCTTGAACCACCAAACCTTGTGGCTCGCAGTCCTGTGCTTGTCCTACAGAGCCCCCACTGCCTTATTATAAAAACTGGAGGGGAAGTTAGACTAGAGGCAGGGAACAGATGTGGACTGAAGCATCTGGGGAAGGGGAGAGAGTTACACAGGAACGTTCACACGGTTGCTTGTAGACGTCCGCCTTGCAATCTCAAGGCAACAGGCAGCGATACTGCATTTTAGAAATGAAAAATGCTCCAAATGACTCTTGCTCATGAGTTGTTGTTATTAAGTACCTTTGAGTGGGTTCTGAGATTCTGAGGCTTTTAAAATCCTCGCAGGAGCAGCAAGCCTAGTCTTTCTCAGGTGGAGTGGCTAGCAGGCTCGAGCTATGGACCTTGTGGTTTGCAGTCCAGTGCTTCTTGTATAGAGTGACCACACTTGTCCTGCCATTTGAGAAACGCTGCTGTGCTCCGCACAACCAACTACTACCCGCTGCTGTTGAAGGGACTCTGAGTCATAGCAAGTCTATAGGACAGAGTAGAACTGCCCTATAGGGGTTCGTATACTAGAATCTTATGGGAGACTTCTGGCATGGCGCTATAGGATCAGTACGGGTCAGCAGTTCAAGCCCACCAGCTGCTCCTCAGAAACCCTCCACAGGGTTGCTATGAGTTGGAACCCACTCAACGGCACGTCACAACAACTGCAATCTTATGGGAACTGATCACCAGGTCTTTCCCTTGAAGATCCTCTCGATGGGCTCGAATTGCCAACCCTGCATTGACCAGCTGAGCACTTAACCATTGTGCCACCAAGGCCTGTTCAGGATCATAGCAACAAGCAAGTCACACTAACAGATGGTTGGAAGGCACAAATTCGACCACCGACCCACCAGTGCCTCCCAGCCACCCAAAACACCAAACCAGAAACGGCTGTGGAATTGCTTGCCACACTTAGCAACCCTCTAGGATGGAGGAGAACTGCTCGAGAGGTTTTCCAAGGCCATCCTCATTACAGAAGCAGCCAGCCTCATCTTTCTCCCACAGAGTGGCTGGCGGATTCAAACCGTCACCTTGTCAGTTAGCAGCCCAATGCTTAACCCTCTGTACCACCAGACTTCCTTGTGTGCTCGTGATGAGAGGCAAAATTAAGCAAACTATTATAGTAATAACTTTTCATACGGGCTGTTGAGCTGGAAGGAAACCTAGTTTGCTTATTTCCCCTTTCTGTATCTGGGTTCCTCCCCTGTGTTCCTCTCCTGTCAGCTTCTGAAACCCCCGTCCCTAAGGTGAGACTTCAGACCTCCCTTGTCCAGGGTCAGACTCTCCCCTGGTGGCCGTTCTAATTGATGCTCTGTGGCAAGTTCACCGTTTAATGCAACCAAAGGCCAGGTTCCTTCTCTGGTGGGTCTGAAGGCCCCCTTGCTCCCCCACCCTACTCTTTTCTGGCCTACATCTTTGCTTTGCAGACACAGCCAGATGTCAAATTGTGCCACATTCTGTGGCTTTGGGAGGCAGACACATGTCCATGAAGGGAAAGATTGAAACCCCTGTAATGTAGCACTGATGCTGGGTCCTGGATTCTGTTGTGGATAAACACATTGAACCATTTGAAATGACTCTCCTGAGAGCTGCTAGTCAAGTTTTTGGTGTGTTCAGGAAATGTCGGCCACATTTTACATCAACATTTTGCAACTACATATGAGTGAAGTGTTGAATGGTAACAATGAGTGAGTGAGACGTATGGTTATTAGTGCTGGTGGGCAGCTAGCATGGTAACAGGAATACCTCATTTCTAAATGAGGAGTCCTGGTGCTGTAGTGGTTAAGCGCTTGGCTGCTAACCAACAAGGTCAGTTCAGACCCACCAGCTGCCCTTGTGGAGAAAGATGTGTCTGTTTGCTTCTGAAAGGTTACAGCTTTGGAAATCCTAGAGGGCAGTTCTACTGTGTCCTGTAAGTCAGAATCGACTAAATGGGAGCAGGTAAATTTTTAATTAGGCAAAAAAACAAAATAAAACAAATATTTTGTCATGGCAAATTCCTGGTACTTTTATGCATAGACTATAAATCCAGACTTGTGGTTTTGCAAAGCCACCATATTTGGGCGTAGTTTGGAGTCCAGTTGTGGCACTGCAGGATAATGCACTGGATCGCAAGGCAGGTTGAGCTGCAAGGTCGGCAGTTCAAACCCACCAGCCACTCCTTGGGAACCCTATACAGGATCGCTATGAGTCGCAGCTGACTTGACGGCACTTAACAACAACACAACATATGTAGATTGCAGGTGAAAGAATTGGGTGCCTTTTGACTATTTGCTTTCACTCTTACTTCAAAGTAAAGAAGGGTCACAGTTAATGAAAATCTAGTGAAATGTGCTTTTAATTGTTCCCTTACTCAGTATCCTGGGTTTTGTTACTCAGGAGATTAACAACATTTGTGTTGCTATCAGGAGTCCTCAGGAGCTCTGGTAGCATAGTGAATCGGGCTGCTAATCTCACGGTCAGCAGTTCGAAACTACCAGCTGTTCTGCGGGAGGAAGATGCTCCCATAAAGATTTACAGCCTCGGAAACCCCGTACAGGGTCGCTTTGAGTTGGAACCGACTCCACGGCACATAACACCAACAACACCAGGAATCCTGATGTGGAGCTGTGGGATAAGAATTAGACTGCAAACTCTCAGGCCGACGGTTCCTTGGCACCCTATACAGGGACACCATGAATCAGAACAGACTCAACGGCACTTCACCACAACAATATGTTACTATCAGGAGAAGCAGTGGTGGTTCAGAGGTAGAATTCTCACCCTCCTTTCAGGAGACCCAGGTTCAATTCCTGGCTGATGCCCCTCATGGGCCGCCCCCACCCATCTCTCAGTGAAGGCTAACATGCTGCTATGACACTGAATAGATTTCAGCAGAGCTTCCAAGTTAAGTCAGAGTAGGAAGAAAGACCTGGTATTCTACCAAGAATCAGCCGATGAAAACTCTCTGCATCATAGTGGTTGGTTCTGTAAGCCATCACGGAGGTGGTGTGGGACTGGGTAGCAATTCTTTTCCTTCTGCTGTGCACAGGGTGGCCTTGAGCTGGGCCCCCCTTGACAGGGGCTAACAACAACAACAACAACATGTTACTATCACTATGAATCCCAGCTGCTTAGGACTCTATTCAAATTTAACTTTCTGCCCAGGCTCTCCCTCCCAGCTGGGATGAATATGTTCTTCTGTGCTTCTGGAACCTACTTCTCTAGGAGTATGCTGATGCAACTAAGGGCACATGTGAGGGTGAGGCCCTTTGTTCATGTCCGTTCACAGCTCAGTGGCACCTACTGTCTCAGCTAATCCTCCACCATTTACAAACAAAGCAGCAGAGCGCAACCAGCTTAAAGGAAGTGCTCAGGCCACTGCTGTAGGGAAGAGCAGCATCAGAACTGGAACGCAGGACTCTGCTCCCAAAGCCTGTCTTTTGTCTACACCAACAGTCCTCAGAGTGTGGTTCCTGGAGCAGCAGCAACAACATCGCCTGGGGACTTGTTGGAATTCAGAGAAAACAGGCAGCACTCAGTCTTCTCATGGGTGCTCCAGGGGATGTAGGTACACACTCACGTTGGACAACACCAAGCTTGTTGCCAATCTAGTGTTTTGTGATACGTATAATCTCAGTCACTAGACTGGACGCTTCCTGAAGGCAAGATGTGTGCCTTGCTCAGAGGTGAGCAAGGCAGTGTCTTAGATGCTGCTGTGTTAATATAGAAGTCCTGGTGTGGCACTGTAGGATAAGAACTGGACCTCGAGGTCAGTTTGAACCACAGGGTCGGTAGTTCAAATCCACCAACCACTCGTAGGAAACGTTATACAGGATCGCTATGAGTTGGAACCAACACTATGGAGCTTAACAATAATGATGGTGTTAATATAAGGGAGTCCCCATATGGTGCTATAGGATAAGCACTCTGCCACAAGGTTGGAGGCTCTAACTCACCAACCACTCCTCAGAAACCCTATACAGGGCCGCTTTGAGTCAGAACGGGTTCGACAGCACGTAACAACAACATAACAGCTAACCTTGATTGGGCTGTGCCAGAGTCCTGGTGAGGCGGGCTGACTCTTAACAACAACACTGTGTGCCAGTCGCTATACTTACACACACTGCATCTCACTGAATCCTCAGATTAACTCTGGGAGATAAACAAACAAACAAACCAATCACAAAATCTTCATTGCTGTTGAGTCGATTCCAGCTCATAGCCACGGTGTAGGACCGAGAAGGACTGCCCATAGACCTTTACAGGAGTGGACCGCTACATCTTTCTCCCATGGGGGGGTTCAAACCACTGGCCTTTGGATTCACAACTGAGTGCTTAACCACGGCCCTATCGGGGCTCCTGAACCCTGGGAGAGAGGTATTATGATTACCTGCTTTTTATAGGTGAGGACTCTGAAACTCAGAAAGGTAAAGTAGCATGTTACTGCACAGAGGAACTGAGCAAGAGACCCCGGGAGCCTGACTCCAGAATTCAGCAGGTCATACTGCTCAGTGTTCACTTACTGAATTAGCTGTAACCATCTAGATCCTTCCATGTACCATGTACAGGAATAAACCAAGTCTAAAAGGCAGAGAGGAGGGGCATGCAGAGCAGCATATGGCAATAGAGAAGGCCTGGATTCCTTTCAGTAAAGAAGGACATCATTTTCTTGTTGCTGCTGTTGGCTCCCATGTAAGCTTTCACTCATACCTCATACATGGTAGTGTGTGAATGGTCCTTCACCATACTCGTGATCACCGAATGCTGAAGTCCACTGTAGCTTGTCGGACAGCAATCGGATGTGAGTTGTAAGGTTTTCCTTTTGGCTAATCTTCAGCAATGGATCAGCAGGCTTTACTTCCTATTCTGTCTGAATCCAGGAGCACCAGTGAAACCTGTCCACCATGGGGAACCCCACTTGGTATTTGAAATACCAGTGGCATAGCAACAGGCAAGTCACCACAGTATGAAAAACCAACAGATGGATGGTGGGGCGTTTTCCAAGGGAAGAAAACGATTTCTCCAGCGACTGTAATTTCATTCCTGATATTTTTGGTTGTCTGGATCTCCAATCCAGATATAGCACCAGTTCTACTCTCTAGACTTTGTTCCAGAGGTCACCTGATTGTCTTGAATTCCTACACCAGAAAGTGGAGCCTTCTGGTTGTCATGGGCAGAGGCTAGTGGGGAGAGCAGAGAGGAGTGTCTGTAGGTTAGGATTCCAGTAAAGAGGTTTGAGTTCAAAACACTTGGGCTGAGTCAAGATTGTGCTACTTAGAATCAATTAGTATGGAAATTATCCAAGAATACCTACATGACAAGGGCTGTTTTCTAAGAGCTTGTTGTAGAAAGGGAGTGAACCACCTTCACTTTGGTTTGGTAGAGACTAAAAGGTAGGCTGTTGTTGTTTTTGTTAAGTGCCGTTGAGTAGGTTCTAACCCATACTGACCCTGTATAGGGTTTCCGAGAAGCATCTGGTGAGCTTGAACTGCCAACCTTGCAGTTCAAAGGACTTTGAATTAACCCACAACGCCACACCAGGAATCAAAAACGTCAACAGAATGGTGAAGCTTGATAGTGGGAACATGGGAAGGCTTCAGGCATGCCTTGACTGGACACTGTGGGTCTTGACTGAATGCTGAAGGCAGTCTCACTACATGGGCATATTCTATGGTTAGTTACAAAGAACCAGTTGCCACTGAGTTGATTCCAACTCATAGGGACCCGACACAACAGGGTAGAACTGCCCCATAGGGCTTCCAAGGCTGTGATCTTGACAGAAGCAGACAGATGGTCACATCTTTCTCCTGTGGGAGCAGCTTGTGGATTTGAACTGCTGACCTTTTAATTAGCAGCCAAGTGGGTAACCGCTGTGCCACCAGGACCCTCATGTGATTGGTTAAAACCCCAAACCAACCTGTTTCTGTTGAGTCAATTCTGACTCATAGCGACCCTCCCGGCAGAGTAAAACTGACTGCCCGCGTTTCTGAGGCTGCAAATCTTTATAGAAGCAGCTTTCTTCCATGGAGTGGCTGGTGGGTTCAAACTGACCACCTTGGTTAGTAGTCAAATGCTTAACCACTGCACCACCAGGGCCCCTTAGTGACTGGTTGTTGTTGTTAAGTGCCATCAAGTCGGTTCCGACTCATAGCAACTCTGTTAGGGTTCCCAAAGAGCAGCTGGTGAGTTTGAAATACCAACTGCATGGTTAGCAGTCCAGTGCTTATCCTACAGCGCCACACGAGGATTGGTTAGGGGAAGCATATTTGGCTTATCTGGTCAGTCCTAAATTGGGACAGAATTCCAGGAAGCTGTCAGGGATGCATTCCTGATCATTTGTGGCCCATGGATGCGGCGCTTGTAGTTCAGCTCTCTGGACTCGTGGCTGCAGATAGCGGTTGGTCATCGTGCACTGCACGCTGCAGCTGGTCGGTGGGTCCGAATTCTGTGTCCATAAGCTGTAGCCATTGTCCATTGGTTCATTCTGTCTCTTGTTACACCTAAGCCACTTGCCCTCTCTGGGCCTCAGTTCCTTCAACTGTTAAATGGGTTCATGGTAATAGCTGTTTTGTTTGCTGGAGGCTCTGTTGAGCTTGTGATTACGAGAGCATTTTCTAAACAAATAGTGACATCAGAATAGTGAAATGTTCTCTGCTGTGACCACTGATGAGTTAATTGTTGGGAGGGCAGCAAGCAGATGCCCCCTGGTCTTGATTTCCAACACAAGAGCCTTTTTTCTACTTGGACTTCCTTCTCTGGAATATACTGGCGTGTGTGTATGTGTGTGTGTGTGTGTGTGTGTGTGCATGTGGTTCCTCAGGGGCAGCACGGCTCCTCTGAGGCTGGGAATAAGTCTGGGCCCTTTTGCAAAAGGACCTCTATAAAGGGGAAGGACTCTGATGCCCTCCAGGACCCGTAGCAGAGACCCCTAAGGAAGCGACTTCTGGTTTGTATCTCAACCCTCAAAACTATGGTATTTCTCAGCCTGGCTTTATAGAATCCCATTTGGATGTCTGTTTCCCTCACTGAAAAGCCTCCTCCGCCTCCTTCTCACCAATCCCTCTTCAGCCACCAAAGCCCTTTCTAAAATGTCTTCACCTTTCACTTGACACCAGCTTGCAAATCCCCCATTCCAAATAAATGAGCTAAAACTCCTTTCCGCCAGGTTTTGCTGGTGCCCCAGCAACCCAAAGCCAGGATAAAATTTCGAGGCAAGGCGCATGTGTGTGTAATTGCTTCCTGAGAGGAAGACCATGAGAGCCGGTTCCAAACGAGGTGTTAATGATGAGCGCCTCAGGATTTGTTACTGTAGCAAAGTCCCATCTGGATTGACTACATTAAGCTGCTTTTTATGTGCTTGTGGCCCTTAATAGAGTCCCTTCTCTCTTCAGAAGCGCCCCACAATAGAAAAAAATCCACACCCCCTCTGCTCTGCTGAACAACTGTAGTCATGTTTGTACCCCCCTGTACCTCAGATCTTGTGAGAAGATCTGGGGAGGGGTTTCCTTGTAGGGGGCAGAACCTGGACCCTTTGCTAGTAGATGTATTTTTGTTGTTGTTATACATTAATTATTGAGCACTTGATGAAGCATTAGAATATCTGGCGTCCAGTCTGAAGGCTCTTGTTGTTGTTAAGTTCTGTTGACTGGGTTTTGACTCATAGAGATCCTATAGAGGGTTTCCAAGGAGTGGCTGGTGGGTTTGAACTACTGGCCTTGTGGTTCGCAGTCCACTGCTGAGCCTACAGCGTCACACCACCCATGCTGGAGCCCAGTCTGAAGTATAAAGAAGACCAATGGAATCCATCCTACGGAGCTCTGGTAGCATAGTGGTTATGAATCAGGCAGCTAATCTCACAGTTCAAAACTACCAGATGCTCCTCAGGAGAAAAATGAGGCTTTCTGCTCCTGAAAAGATTTACAGCCTCAGAAACCCTGCATAGGGTCTATATGAGTTGGAACCAACTCCACAGCACATAACCAACCATAACCAATAGAGTCCTGGTGTGGTGATGGAGGATTAACACTGCAAGGTTGGTGGTTCAAACCTACCAGCCACTCCTTGGAAATGCTATGCAGGGTTGCTATGAGTCAGAACCAACTCGATGACACTTAACGATAAAGAGAATTAGTGGTACAGTGATTAAGTGCTTGGTTGTGGACTGAACGGTGAGTGGTTCAAACCCACTCAGTATCTCCATGGGAGAAAGATCTGGAAAACCGCTTCCATAAGGAAAATCTGTGAGACAGTTCCCCTCCTTCACACCCTCCTTCATACGAAGGTCGCTGAGTCACAACGGCTCCAAGACACCTCACACAACAAGGAACTTTACTGCTCCATCATCTTACTGTGGTGGATTTTGTGCTGCTTTGATGCTGGACTATGGTCCCCAGTAATTCAGCTATCAGCAGCAGCATCCATGATGCACAGATTTCCACAGATTTTCCAGACTAAGACAAGGAAGAAAGGTCTGACAATCTGCTCCCCAAACTCGCCCAGTGAAAACCTTGTGGATCATAGCAGCATACTGTCCAAGCCATTTAACTTTGGACACACCATTATGAAGGCTCCGTTGTTGGAGGTCATCATGCTTGGTGCAGAAGAAGACCAGCAAGGGCAAAGAAGCCCCTTGGTGAGATGGATTGGCATAGTAGCAACAAGGGGTTTGGACAATGCTGTTTCTATGGACCTTGATTGTGAATCCAGGTAAAATGAGATCTTGGGCAATGTCAGTATTTACCTTGTTTATCATGATATTGCTTATTGCCCAGTTGTGAGGACTTTGTTTTCTTTTCAGTGTTGAGGTGTAATCTACACTGATGACCTAGTGTTCCTATTGGTTTATAAATTTGTCTCACCTCTGTTCCCGTTGTCTCATATGCCTAGCAAACAAGTCATCTTTGTCTCTGTCTGTAAGGAATTTCAAGGCCCTGAAAGGTATCAGACTGCTGCTTGAGAGGCTGGGGCTTAGAGTTCACTTAGATGTACCTGGTCATCTACTTCCGAAAACTCAGCCATTGAAAACCATGAAGAGCAAAGTTCTGCTCTGACACACTGGGTTCTCATGAGTCAGAATGAATTCGATGGCAACTGATTTTTATAAGGAACCAAGTGTCTGGAATACGTAAGTTGAAGTTGTTGAGTCGGTTCTGATTCATAGCCACCCTGTATATGGTTTTGAGGCTTTAAATGTTCACTGGAGCCAAAAGTCTCATCTTTTTCCCATAGACGGGATAGCAAGCTCAGACCTCAGACCTTGTGGTTCGCTGTCCAGTGCTTATTGTATTGAATCTAAGAGTAAACTGCTAAACTTTCATAAGCATGACAGTTTGTTTAATCTTTCCTTTATGAAGAAGGGGTAATTAGTTCAATAAAAATGGGGCTGGGGAGAGAAGGGGACCGGCGCTTCCTGGACCAGGCAGCTCAGGTAAGGCTCCGGGGCAAAGGGGCGGAATCGCACATAGGAAACCTCTGTCTAGCAGACAGGCAGCCTTTGAACAAACATAAGATCTTATATTTCAACATTCTGAACTCGTTATTTTTTCAAAGATCAAATTGCTGAGGAATTACAGGCATTTTGAGCTTTTGCCTACCTGCACGCGGCTCCCGCTTCCGTGTCCGCACTGGCAAGTGCCTCTACCCCCTGCAGACCTTGGAATGCAGAGCTAGAGCAACCCCACTTAGAAGGCTGCAGTTCCAGAGAAAAGGAAGCATAAATTAACAAAGCCGAACAAATAGAGAGGGATATCGGCACGGATATCAGGAAATTCGGGATACCCACGGTACATAGAGACTGAGAGAGGCATTTTGTACATCATCAAATACAGACACTACCTCCCTGTAGCCACGACCCCCAGCCCTCTACTGCCCTGGCCCAGACCAGCCCTCTGCCAAGCCACTGAGGCTCAGGAACGTCCAAGGCACAGGCACGCCCACTGAGGCCAAGGCCCTCCCAAGGTCCAGACACTCCCACTGAGGCCAAGGGCTGCCCTGAGGCCCAACCCGCCCACAGACTGGTCACAAAGGCCCAGGACCAACCAAGGCCCGGTTGCCGCCGAGGTCCAGGGCCCTCAAGGTCCAACCCACCGCATAGCCAGGTCACGGAGGCCCAGGGCCCCAGAGGCCCAACCTGCCGCGTAGTCCTGTCGCCAATGCCCAGTGCCCCTGAGACCCAACCTGCCCTCAGCCCGGTCCCCGAGGCACAGGCCGCCTGAGGCCCAATCCGCCCAAGCCGCACGCTGAGGCCCAAGCCGTCCGATGCCCAGCTGCTGATACCCAGGCCCCCTGAGGCCCAAACTGCCCGCCCGAGGCCCAAACCACCCGCCTGTGGCCCAAACCACCCACCCGAGGACAAACCCTCCTGCAGCCCGGTAGCTGACACCCAGGCCCCCAGAGGCCCAAACCGCCAGCCCTAGGCTCAACCCACCTGCCCAAGGCCCAAACGGCCTACCACCGAGGCCCAGGCCCAACTGAGGCCCCAAAAAGTAACTCTGAGTTAAGCAATAAGGAGAGTGAAAAGGGAAGACCACATCCTGGAGATAATCAGAAAACATAAAAAATTACCAAAACACATAATTATTAGGGCCACAGATAAACATTAAACATGAAGCAAAAGCAGATGACCATATCGGCACATGTCCAGAAAAAAGATAAAATATCTGAGACAAATTAACCAGAAGTAGACCTTCTCTCCATGCTAGAAGGAGGGCAGGCCTTGGAGATACCTGAGAAAGAATTCAGAAAAATTATTATTAAATGTCTCAAAACACTTTACAGTGGAGT
>NW_006408572.1:16031249-16070102 GCF_000296735.1 Chrysochloris asiatica
TACTATTCAATCTGTCTGGGCGGAGCTGATGAAAGGAGATACAGATGGGTAACTCATGATACTGTAGTGAATAATGCTTATCAGGACGAACTATGAGGGTTGGAAATGCAAGGGTGGAAGTTTTGTAACAAGGAAGGGAGTGATTAATTCTTCAGGATAGGAGCGGAGGCCTCTGGGACTGTCAACGGAGAAGAGCCGAGAGCGGGACCCTACCCAGAGAAACAGAGATGCCTGAGATAGAGACAGAGATGATGACATGGAGTGATGAAGAGACTGGGGACCTTGGACCCAGAGAGGGAAAGGGACTGTGGGCCGAAAACTGGGGAGAGGAGGGGGAAGTCTAGGGGGCGGGTTTCTGGGATATACCCTTTGGGTGGTTGATGATGCATGGAGGGGATTGGAACCATGGCAGTGAGATGATATAAGATGGAATGAATGTAAAACTAAGGTTCTCCCATGTAAACTATCATATAATTCACAATAAAACATGAAAAAAAAAAAAAATGGGGCTGGTTAGTTTTCCGGTGAAACAGGACAAATTTCAGTGTATGAGATATTGCCAAAAAGTGACAGCTTTGAGGATGTAGCCTCCCATTTGTTGTTGTTGTTAAGTGCCGCCAAGTCGGTTCTGACTCGGCGACCCTGTTATAGGGCTTCTGAGGAGCAACTGGCGGGCTTGAACCTCCAACCTTGTGGTACGAGTCCAGTGCTGATCCTATAATGCCACACCGGGAGTCCAAAGTAACATCACTGGTTTACGTTTGGAATTTTTTTTTGAGTCAACTGACTGCGCAAATAAATGAAAACATATTCTTTATCTTAGTAAAATGCAAAAGGAGGGTTTCTAGAATGTTTGCCGGTTGGGGCAGATGGGAGATGCTAATGTTTTCTAAGTGCTCTTAAGAAAGGTCTGATGTTCACTGGTGCTCATCTATATTCTGAGGAGGGATTTGGCTGTGGAGTATTGCGGGGAACACAATTGGATATGTTTCATTAAGGCTGCACCTCAATCTTTTAATTAACTTCTTGTTCCTGTCTTTGGTGAAATATTAATTATTTTTTAATCATCACTGGGAAGCACTTTAAGGAGAAGCAGCTGGAATCATCCAACCTTAGTTTCATTACGCAGATAGGTGTTATAATAATTAACTTAATTAGCTTGTCACTGCTTGCATAAAATATGACCGTATTTGGAGAACAGATATTGCTTTGCTGGTCTAAGGTTAATTAAAAAATAGAGTGCACCAGAGGTCAGGTTAAATGGAGTTGGTGGCACCCTGATGTCTGGCCAGGGTGGCAGAGGATGTTTCTGTAATCAGCCCCATGGAAATAGGTCATGACCAAGTTCTGAAGCCACCATCCTTGGGTGGTCAACGTCCGAGGGAGATGGAGAGTCACTGTCACCCAGGAGGCTTGGTCGTATCTGTCTCTATAAGAGGCTCTTATTCTTGGGTCCAGGAAACCTCCACAGGGTAGGGGGAAATCAGTGCGAGACCTCCTTCAACAGGAAGGTGGTCCTTGTTACCTGGATACAGGTAAGTGCCAGGAAAGAGTTCTCCCAAGACTCCGTAGCCCACATTTCCTGAACATGTCCTATGGGCCAGGCATCTTACAAGGTGATTGACGTGTTGTAGCTTAATCTTTAAGTTAATAACACAGAAGAGGCCCTGGTGGTGCAATGGGTTAAGCATTATGCTGCTGCTAACTGCAAGATCAGTGGTTCCAACCCATCAATGGTTCCATAGGAGGACAGCAAAGCTGCTTCCGTAAAGATGGGCAGACAGCCTTGGACACCAGAAGGAGCAATTCTACTCCCTCCTATGGGGTCACTGTCCTGGGTGGAATCATGTCCCCTCACCAAAATATGTGTCAGCTTGGCTAGACCACGATTCTAAATGAATTCCCATGATGTGACAAACCAATAAGAGGATAAAGGGTGGGGTTGTTGTTGAATTCCATGGAGTTTGTTCTGAGTCATAGCAACCCTGTATAGGGTTTCCAAGGAGCGGCTGGTGGGTTTGAACCACTGACTTTGCTGTTAGCAGGCCAGTGCTTATCCTACAGCACCACACCAGGATTCACTTCCTGGACTCCAACTTAATCCAATCAGGCCCTGCTGTGATTCCCAAGTGTGTGGCCCACAACATCTTTTACCATACTAGAGCTAGGAGGAAAGGAGGAGACTGGAGCAGAGGGGGAGGGACCCACTGTTACCAAGAGAGAAGAGCAGGGAGTGGAGTGTGCCCCGTGCACCTGGGTCCCTGCAATGAGAAGCTCCGAGATCCAGGGGAAGGTTGACGCCAAGACACATGGAGATCCTCAAGGGATGCTGGGCCTACAGATGCTGAAAGGAGAAAGGGACCTTTCTCTAGAGCTGGTGCTCTGAATTCGGACTTCTAACCTTCTAACTGTGTTGGTTAAAGGCATCCATTTGTGGTATTTCTGTTGTAGCAGCAGCCTGAGCTAACTAAGACAGGCACGAGAGGACGGTGTATGGTGGAATGAAGCAAATAGAATGATTTTATCCCATTTTAGAATATTCTATCTTTTAGGAGTCCTGGTGTTACACTGTAGGATAAGCAATGGATGGCTAAACTCCAGGTTGGTGGTTCAAACCAGGCAGTGTTTTGTCATGGGGTCAGCATGATTCAAGACCTGGCTCAAGGGTAGTTAACAATAACAGAATTTGACTCCAGAGGTCACCTCTGAACCAGTACTCTCTAGTAATTGCTTATTAATGGACTATGACTCTACTGTGGAGTCCTGGTGTGACGCTGTGGGATAATGCACTGGACTGCAATGTCAGTTTGTACTGCAAGGTCAGCAGTTCAAGCTCACCAGCCGCTTCTCAGAAACCCTATACAGCATCGCTGTGGGTCAGAACTGACTTGATGGGACTTAACAGCAAATAACAACAGCAACAATACTTGACTATGGAATCTTGGTATGGCACCTGAGGATAAGTCCTTGACCTTAAGGTCGGAAGTTCAAACTCACTGGGTGCTCCTTGGAAACGCCATACAGGTTCTCCATGAGTCGGAACTGACTTGATGGTACTTAACAACGGAAAATACTAATTATGGGGAGTGTATTGACTCTGTAGGATAAGCACTGGACTGTGAACCACAAGATGGGTGGTTCGAGCCCGCAAGTCACTCTGCTGGAGAAAGATGAGGTTTTCTGTTTCCTCAAAGTGTTACAGATTTTGAAGCTCTATACAGGGTTGCTGTGAGTCTGAACCAACTGGACGGTACTTAACAACAATAACATATTAGTTATAATAACATGAGAATAAACTTGTGTTATTACTGGAGGAAAGGAGTCTCATTGTAAAATGCGGACTCACTCATCCAGAAGAAAGATCCATTGCAGTCAGAAAGCTGATATCCAACTAGAATGTTTAATCCTTATAAAAATTCCAAGGGCCTGACATGGCTCTGGAAGAGTAATTTAGTTCATTCGTGTCAATATGTTGATGTGCTTAATGTTTATAACTGTTTTTGTTTTGTTTTGTAATTATGCATTGGGCCATTAAAAGTTGATTTGGTTCCACAATCAGTTAAGCCTTCTAAAAAACTCATTGGGAGGAATAAATGTGTAACATGGAGAAATTTACAGCTTTGGAGACTTTGAGATAAGACATGAAGCACAGCACAGTCCTTGACAGTGACTCATCTAATGAGGCCTGGGGCTCTCTGGAGACAAACGGAAATCTAAAACTGAGGCGGTTACAAAGTCATGCAAGATGTTGTTGGCATCAGCACTGAAATGAAATCCAAGTGTTTACTGTACACTTTGGTGACTGGAAGGGAATTTCATATTCAATTGAAGCTACCTGCATCCCAGACTTGGATGGATTATGATTGACTTGGAAGATTTATCCACATTTCTGAGTAACACTCACAAAATCTTTTTTTTTTTTTCCCTCCCCGATCGCTCATAGACTCCTGGGTTTGATTTTGCATGATGGTTTACTGCCGCTCTCCACTGGAATGACTTAAATTTATTTTAAACTTAACGATTTGCTCAATGCTGCTATTATTTTCCTTGGGGCTGTTGTTAATTTGCTCTGGAGTGATGTGTGGTTCGGACTGGATCACGCTGATGTGGTTTGTCTTACGTAATGTTAAATGCAGGACAGAAGCTTAGAGAAGAGGGAAATGAGACTATGAAACAAGATGTCAGTTAATATCACTGTGGTTCTGAGTCATGTGTCAGACGCTGCTACTTTTTACATCAGTATTGTCCTTTTTTTAGGTTATATGGTAAAAAACGTGGGAAGTGACATAGGATCTATTACGTGTTTGTCACTTTGTAGTACTGAGGAGGTTTTCAGGAACAGGACAAGACAGGAAGGTCATTTGAATCACAAGGTTGGCAGTTCAAACTCACCAGCTGCTCCTCGGAAACCCTACACAGGGTTCACTATGAGTCAGAAGTGACTTGAAAGCACTTAACAACAACAACGACAATACTGCTGGAAGCACTGCTACTGGTATTTCAAATACTAGCAGGGTTTCCCATGGTGGATAGGGTTCAGCAGGGCTTCCAGACTAAGAAAGACTAGGAAGAAAGACCTGGTGATTTATTTCTAAACACCAGCCAATTGGGTTTCAATGTAAGATTGGCTGATGCACTGGACTGCAAGGTTGGTTTGAATTACAAGGTCAGTGATTCAGACTCATCAGTCACCCATCAGGAACCCTATATAGGGTCACTATGGGTCAGAACTGACTTTGACCGCACTTACCAACAGCAACAATATAGCAGTGGAAGGTGAGTCTCCTAGTGGCCACAACAATGGACTGGAACTTATCAGTGATCCTGCACACAGCATGGGATTGAGCAGCAGTTCATTCTGTTATACTTGAGGTCACCGTGAACTGGAGTCAAATCAATGGCAACTAATAACAGCAACACTGAAATACGTAAAGCCGTTATTTCTAGACAGTTTTTGCTTGAGAGAAATTCTTGGGCCCAGGAACAACTAGAAATCCTTTCTTAAAGCAGGATGAAGTGCAGTGGCACTATAGAGGATGTTATAGTGTTATAACCCATAGCGTGTTATAACCCATAGGGTTTTCATTGATTCGTTTTTGGAAGCAGATTACCAGGCCTTTCTTCCTAGTCTGTCGTCATCCGGAAACTTCCCTGAAAACCGTCCACCATGCTGGTATTTGAAATACTGGTGGCACAGCTTCCTGCATTGTAACGTTGCATTCAAGCCACCACCATATGACAAACGGTCTGAGAGGTAGTACTTTTCTTATCTTCATGTTATAGTGGGGGTGACTGATACTTAGAAAGACTGTGAGGT
The DNA here is from genome assembly GCF_000296735.1 of Chrysochloris asiatica. Lineage (NCBI taxonomy): Eukaryota > Metazoa > Chordata > Mammalia > Afrosoricida > Chrysochloridae > Chrysochloris > Chrysochloris asiatica. The sequence goes on from NW_006408572.1 coordinate 16,036,567, forward strand.
CACACAACCAGTAAGTGGGGAAGCCAAGATTTGTATCCATACATAGGCACATACACAAATATATATACATGCATATATATTTGTGTATGTGCCTATGTATGTGAGGAGTCCTGGTGTGGCCCTGTGGGTTAATGCGCTGGACTGCAATCAGTTTGAACTGCAAGGTCGGTGGTTCAAGCTCACCAGCTGCTCCTCAGAAACCCTGTACAGGGTCTCTATGGGTCACAACCAACTCGACGGCATTTAACAACAATAATAACATGTGTGTGCGTGTGTGTATGTGTGCTTAAACTGGACTACCCTAGGTTTCTTGGGGCTTTTCCAGTGCCAATTAAGTAGAACAGCAGAGTGGTGTTGGGAAAGAGCGGTGTGTGTATACAGTTGGCTGAGGAGGGATAAACCCCTAATCACAATTACAGTTACATGTTGTTGTTGTTAAGTGCTGTCAAGTCAATTCCAACTCACAGTGACAATGTAATGGATTTCTGATGAATGGCTGGTAAGCTTGAAGCGCCACCCGACCTTGCAGTTCAAACTGACCTTGCAGTCCAGTGCATTAACACGCAGCGCCACGCCAGGACTCCAATCACAAGTTCGTAGTCTCCATTAATACATTGGAGTCCTGGTGTGGTACTTACTGTAAGGTAAGCACTGCACTGCAAGGTCAGTTTGAACTGCAAGGTCGATGGTTCAAACTTATAGTCCGCTCCTCGGAAACCCTGTACAGGATCACTATGAGTCAGAACGACTCGATGGCAATCAACAACAACAACAATTACTCGTGTACCACAAGAACATAGGCCAGGAAGCTAACACCACCCCTTTCTCGATGGCAATCAACAACAACAACAACAACAACAACAATTACTCGTGTACCACAGACATAGGCCAGGAAGCTAACACCACCCCTTTCTACTTAGCAGTTATTCCAATGTACCTAAACATGCTTTGCAAATTATAAAGCAGCTCCACAAGCATGAAAGATTATTGTATGTGCTCAGAAAGGCTCCTGCTTTCCGTAGGGGCTGCACAATCACTGATCAATCCAACAAGAAACTTATTTCTGGGACCAAATGACTTTCTTCTGGTGTGCCGTTTTAGATTTTTTCATGATGACTCTACTATGTTGAGAAGGATCCTTAAGCTCCTTGGACTCAATAGATAAGAATTCAGTGCCTGATAACTATTGTAATGAGGGGAGAAGAGAGGAGTGGAATTTCAGCCTGATTTATTCAGTGCTGGTCTTCGCATGACTCAGAGACAAATGAAGGTGCAAAGTGTATGGTGTGACGGTCCAAAAGGATGGTGGTGGGAACCGCATGACAGGGGCGCCTTGCAGAAGCCCTCTTGCAACGACGTCTTCAGAATCACGATTGTTCCTAAGTACCGTGAACTGCCCAGAGGTGGGAGGATCAGCTCTTCCACGGTTACAGCAGCTTGAATCATTCTTCATCATTGCAGCATGCCTGGATCCGGCTCCTGGGCTGGGAGCCATCCTGGGAAGCCTGCCTCTCTAGTTGGGGGCACACAATGTGATGAAAAGCCCTGACGCTGGGTGAAATAAGAAGTGCTGAAGGGAAGCGTGCCCGCCCACCCCCTCCCCTTGCAGCAGCACAGCTTCTATTAAAACCAGGCCTCCTGCCATGTCAATCACATACGTTTTTCTTACTCTTTGCCCATCAGTTAAGAAAACTGTTAGGAAAGTAACATTGACCAAAGCCCTGAGCCCTGGCTCTGGGGATGTGATCCTTGGTGTGCTGAGATGCGGGCCAGGGACATCTGGAATGCTCTTTGGGAAAGAACTCTGGACCCCAGTTAAATATGACTTTGTCTGGGTGGTCAGGCAAACCCATTGGACACCCGTGTGAAAGGTCCAGAGGTTTTCACCGCTTTCCTCACCTAAAAGTATTTTAAAAGAGTTCACAGAAGTGTGTACTCTCAAGATGGTCAATGAAAACCCTATGAGTCACAACAGAACTCTGTCCAGCTTGCTTATTTTGGTCATGTCATCACGAGAGCTCAGTCACTGGACGAGGATATCATGTTTGGTGAAGCAGAGAGTAGTGAGGATGAGGGGATCCTCAGAGAGGTGGACTAGCACAGTAATCACCAAGGTGGACTCAAACATGCCAGTGATCAGAACAGTGAGGCAGGATCAGGCAACATTTTGTGCTGTTGTACATGGGTCACCATGAGTCAGCATTGACTCAATGGAATCTGTTTATCTACCTATCATCTATCTACCTGTTATCTATCTACCCATCCACCCATCCACTCATCTGTGTATCTATCTATGTATCTATGTATCTATCTATCTACGTATCATCTGTCTGCCTATTATCTATCATCTATCTATCCATCCATCCATCTATCCACTCATCCACTCATCTATCTATCTATCATCATCTATCTACTTTAGCGTAGTGGTTATGAATCGGGCTGCGAACCTCAAGGTCAGCAGTTCGAAACTACCAGCTGTTTTGCAGGAGAAAGATGAGGCTTTCTGCTCGTGTAAAGATTTACAGCCTCGGAAACCCTGTACAGGGTCGCTATGAGTCGGAACCGACTCCACGGCACATAACCACCACCACTTATTATCTGTCTATCTTCTATCTATTACCCATCATTTTTCATTACTGTGAACATCTTTCTTTGCATATCTTAAAACATAATCACATACTATCATTTAACGACTACATGAAATTTCATTGTTGTTGTTAAGTGCCATTGAGTTGGTACCAACCCATAGTGACCCTGTAAAGGGTTTCCAAGGAGCAACTGGTGAGTTTGACCTACCGACCTTGCAGTTCAAAGCAACCTTGCAGGGCAGCGCATTAAACTACAGTGCCACACCAGGACTCCTTCATTGTTAGTACATGTTAAATAATTTTAAACCATTTTCCTAGAGTTGGAAATTTAAATTATTTCCAGTTTTCACTATTACAAATAACAATTCAATTAACTTTTGGGGTGAAAGCTAAATGTTTATTTATATGTGTGGCACTGTAGGATAAACACTGGACTGCTAGCAGCAAGATTGTCAAGTCAGACCCACCAGCCACTCCTCAGAAACCCTATACAGGGTTGCTATGAGTCAGAGCCAAGTCAATGACACTGACCACCAACAACATGCTACTTTGCTAATATTACTTCTAGAGCAGATATAGTTAGTGATGGTGTGTCATCAAGCTGGTTTCATGTCATTGCATAGGGTTTCCAAGGCTATAAATCTTTGTGGGAGCAGAAAGCCTTCTCTTTTTCCCTTGGAGCGGCTGGTGGATTCGAACTGCTGACCTTGTGGTTAGCGGCCCAACACATAACCCACTATGCTACCAGAGCTCCTTAGAGCAAGTTAAAGTATTCGAAAAGTATTTTTTATACATATTACAAATTTACCTTCCAGACAGAATGAAAGTGCTTTGTATCCTAATCTAGCCAGCTGTTTAGAAAACTCATACCCGGTTTGGTGGTTGAAGTAACAGCATCTCAGAGATGTCTGGAGTTGCAATTCCTTGATTTCTACTAAAGGTGCATTTCCAGCATGTTGTGCTTGCTGTTGAGTCAGTTCTGACTCATAGTGACCCTATGAATGCAGGGTTGTTTCCAAGGAGCAGCTGGTGGGTTTGAACCCTCTGGTTAGCAGTCCAGTGCTCATCAGGGTTGCATATATTCATTGGTGACCCACCTTTGCTGGGTTTTCGATGAGAATGTTGGTCTCTTTCTAATGTAGTCATGCAAAAGCTTTATATGTGGATAAATTAAAATTTTACTACTGGATAGCTTGCAAATACTGTTTTGGGTTTGTCATTTACTTTTTCAATTTTCTTTTGACTGTACACGTTATAAAATTCTGCTTAATCAAATCTCTTAAATTTTCCTTTTATAAGTTTTCCTTTGCTAAGATCTGGTAGCGTAGTGGTTACGAATCGGGCTGAGAACCTTAAGGTCAGTGGTTCGAAACTACCAGCCGCTCCGCGGGAGAAAGATGAGGCTTTCTACTCCCGTAAGGATTTACACCCTTGGAAACCCTGTACAGGGTCGCTATGGGTCGACTCCGACTCGAAGGCACTTAACAACAACAACAACAAGATACAATTAGTTCTACCCTGTTATAAAGTATACATAAATGTTTGTTTCATCATTTCCTTAAAAAAAATTTTTTTTTCTTTAGGATGTGTGGTAAGTTTGGAATTTACACTTACTTTCTAAATTATTGTTGTTGTTGTTGTTGTTGTTGTTGCTAGGTGCTGAGTCAGTATCAACATTGCCTGATCTGGTGCCATTTCCACAATCCTTGATATGTTGTGTGTTTATTGTTTTGACAACTGTGTTAATCCATCTTGTTGCGGGTTTTCCTCAGTTTTGCTGATCCTCCACTTTTCCAATCACTAAGAATTCATTGTTGTTGATAAGTACCATTGAGTCAGTTTTGACTCATAGTAACCCTGTATAGGGTTTCCCAGGAGCAGCTGGTGGGTTTGAACTGCTGACCTTGTAGTTTGTAGTCCAGTGCTGATCTATTTTGTAATTAGTTTTTATACTTTTGATTTTTATATTAGCTTTAATAGCTTTTTAAGTTGGAGATCTTTTTAAACTGAGATCATCATATTATTTGTGAGAAGTGTTTACCAATGTTTATATTTTTATTTCTTTTCCTCATAAGTAAATATAGTGTAATATTAAAAAAGCACAGATGTTTGAGACTGACAGACCTGAAGTAAATTCCAATGGCACCACCTACGAACATTAACCTTCTGCAATTTCGCCAATTCTCTGAGGCTTAGTTGCCTCATTTGTAAAAGAGAAATAATGATACCTACTTTATAGGGTTTTTATGAGGATTAAATGAAATATTGCCTGTAAAACACATAGCAAAGTACCTGGCGCATACAACTGCTATTATTGCTTGTCTGATTGCATTGGCTAGAACTCCCAGATGTTAAATAAGAATGGTGAGGGTGGACATCCAGGCTTTAGTAGTAATCGACTCATTTTCAGATTGAAATACCAGGCACTGATGATGATGATGACGGTGGTGATGATGATAATGATGATGGCGAGTAACATTTATTAAGCATTTGTTCCCCATACAGCACATAACGACATAAAGTTATGCCATAAAGACAATTATAAAAAATTACCCCAGCATCCTGAAGACTCGCTCCTATATGTGTTGCTTTTATCCATTTATTGTATCAGTCAAGTCATTTAATGCACAATCCTTTGTTGAGGATACATGGACGCTCTTACTTAAAGTGCCTCAATTCTTACTTTTATTGTTTTGGTTATGGAGTGACAGATGTGATGAAGAATGAAGAAGTAGATCAAGAAACTGACCATGGAAGACTATTATATCCACACTCTATGGTAAAACCACTTATGGAACCCAATAGTTGCACATGATGGCATGGTCCATTTACTATCGTCCTCCCTGTCCATCTGGTATTAGTGAAAGCAAAGATTCAAGTTGAATGTGTGAAATGTGTTGAAGATTCATTCGCCAGGATTTATTTGTACTAGTAATAAAAGATGAGTAAGGCATAGATCTTGCCCTTGACTCAGTCACAGGAGAGAAAACAGAAGTCTAAGGAGCATTAGATCAGAAGAATATACAAGTGTTATGCTGCAAAAGACCTCTTCAAAGTATTGAAAAGCAAACATGTCATTTTGATGATTAAGGTTCCCCTGACCCAAGCTTATAAAGTCTTTTTTAGTCACTTCATATGCGTATGAACAATGAAAAAGGAAGACAAAAGAATCCATGCGTTCTCAACTATGGTGTTGGTAAAGAACATTAAATATACCATTGACTACCAGAAATATGAACAAGTCAGTCTTAGAAGAAACACAACCAGCGGGCTCCTTAGAAGTGAGAATGGCATGACTTTGATTTGCTTACTTTGGCCATATTATCGGGAAAGATGAATCACTACATAAGACCAACCATGTTTGAGAAATTAGAGTGTCAGTGAAAATGAGGGAAATTTACAACGAGATGGGTCGACACAATAGTAGCAACGATAGATGTAAACCTACCAACTCCCATGAACACGGCACAAGACCAAGTGACATTTTGCTCTGTTGTACAGAAGTTCACCGTCAGTCACTTTGAATGACACGGTGACAATGAACATCAGTAACAACATACAATCACAATGTGGTGCTTGAGCTAAGAGGCAGGGGTGGGAGGGCTTGCTGAGGGGCAGGAGGTAGGGTTGTAGAGGTGGTGGGGGTTAGTACGGGCCTCAAAGAGCTCTGGTAGTGTTGTTATAATGTGCCGTGGAGTCGGTTCCAACTCATAGCGACCCTGTACAGGGTTTCTGAGGCTGTAAATTTTTACGTGAGCAGAAAGCCTCATCTTTTTCCCATGGAGCAGCTGGTAGTTTCGAACTGCTGACCCTAAGGTTTGCAGCCCAATTCGTAACCAGTACGCTACCAGACGAATCAGGCTGCTAATCTCACAATCAACAGTTCGAAACTACCAGCTGTTCCGTGGGAGCGAGGTGAGGCTTTCTGCTCCCATAAAGATTTACAGCCTTGGAAACCCTGTACAGCGTCACAATGAGTCACATAACAACAACAACAAAAAGGATGCAGTTTGTGGTGATTCATGAGAGACTGGGAAAGCGAGAACAGGCATGCTAGTGGAGGGAACAGGTTACGCCAAAGCGCAGGGAAGTTGTGTTGAAGATCCATGGACTTTATACCTCAGTTCCATCTGAAGTAGCCTGGATCAGTCAGAGCTTATCTCTGGTGGTTTAAAGAGGATGGCAGAGTATAGAAGAGAAACAACTGTGCCTTGCTATTATTCATCGTCATGATTGGGCAAAGCGCAAGGAGAGACAGTGACTATTGCTTTTGCTGTATTCCACCAGCTCGAATCGGGCTGTGAACCGCAAGGTCAGCAGTTCGAAACTACCAGCTGCTCTGCGGGAGAAAGATGAGGCTTTCTACTCCCGTAAAGATTTACAGCCTCGGAAACCCTGTACAGGGTCGCTATGGGTCAGAACCGACTCGACGGCACTTAACAACAACAACAACAACAACCAGCTCCAAAAGATTGGAGACAAGAGAAGGAACTAAAAAAAAGAAAAAAAAATCTACTGCCTTTAGATAAAAACAAAACAGGAATTAACTTCCTTCTCCTTTAGATAAAAACAAAAGAGGAAGTAACTTTCTTCTCCTTGTTGTTGTTAAGTGCCATCCAGTTAGCAACCCTGCATAGGGTTTGCAAGGAACAACTGGTGAGTTTGAACCGATGACTTTGTGGTTCAAGCTGACCTTATAGTCCAGTGCTTTATCCTACAGCACCACACCTGGACTCCACTTCCTCTTTAGCCTCTTCCTATCCTGATGTTCTCTTCTTCCAAACTCTAATATGGCAGATGTCTAGGTGTGTGAATTTCCTACGACACTGATGGACAATATTGGCTAGGGATATAGAAAAAGATTATTTTGTTTTCTCCCTAAAATCTTACACAGGCAATATGCATGGGAAAGGATATACCTGTATCATGCATCATTTTCTGATGTATCCTGAATCTGAAGATCCAATCCCTTTCCCCCAGAGTTAGTGTCTTCTTCTCGCACCCTGCTTCCTTGTCAGGTATTTGAATTTGGCAGGCTATTAATGGGTGGAACCCACAGACACAAGGAAGTGATTTTATGGGCTTTCTTCTGGGCTCAAGTACAATTTTTTTAAATTCCTTTTGATCCTCTAAGATCCCAGCAGCCAACTCTGGTTAACATCACAAAAAGTTTGCCACACCCAGCACTGCCCTAGGAGGAGTCATCTCACATGCCAGGCTGCAGGCAATTCTGACTTCTTTTTTGGAATCTGGGGGCATCTTGAGGAGATTCAAGCCAAGGGAAGTGGAGAGTGGAATAATTAACATGTGAGTTTGATCAGTGTTTACATCTGTGCAAAGCATTTTGTACCAAATGAAGACCAAATAACGTCTCTTAAAAATTCCATTGCCATCTTCCCCCTTTTAGAGTGGATAGTTTAATACTCGGTTCTTATATGTAAAAATGACTGTTTCTGGGCCCAGTAAGAGCTTAAAGATGTATCTTGCTCTGGTACATTAAAACTCTTGCCTGTTTTCTTGGAATTCGTAAAGTTCTTTGGCAAAGAACAACTGCTAGGGCCCAGTGAGCAACTATGAGAAGTGGGGTGGGAGGTGGTGGTGGTGGTGTGCGTGCAGTCAATTCCAACTCATTGTGACCCTGTGTAGGAGTTCAGAGGCTGTAAATTCTTATGGGAGCAGAAAGCCTTATTTTTCTGACACAGAGTGCCTGGTGGATTTGAACTGTTGACCTTGCAGTTAACAGCCCAACATGTAACCCATTATACTATCAAGTCTTCAGGGTGGAAGGTAGAAGCCTGGAAAGAGGCAAGTGCCCAGGTTTTCAAAAACTAATGCTTTGACTAGTAGTAACCAGGCCTGTGAGTCATGTATCATTATCTAAACTTGCATGTTGTTGTTGTTGTGAAGTGCCATGGAATCGGTTCCAACCCATAGCGACCCTGTATAGGGTTTCCAAGGAGCAGTTGGTGAGCTTGGACCGCCAACCTTGCAGTTCAAACGGCTTTGCAGTCTGATGCATTAACCCACAGCTACACACCAGGACTCCAAACTTACACAGGGACAGGTCATTAACCTGAGAGCAGTTTATGGCCTTTGATCAAATCTGAAGAGCAGAGCGACTAAGGGTTTAGTGAGCGTATGCTGGTGAAAATGACTATGTATTACTCACGAGTGTGATTCCAGACTGGTTCCATTTTGGTTTTTGATAGGATTGTTGTTGTTGTTAAGTGCCATCGAGTGGATTCTGACCCATAGCCACCCTTCATAGGGTTTCCAAGGAGAAGCTGGTAAAGTTAAACTATCAACTTTGTAGTTCAGATGACTTTGCAGTCTGATGCATTAGTCCACAGTGCCACACCAGGACTCCTTTGATAGGATATTTCTTTCAAGGAAGTTGTAAAAACCTACTAGATCTTAACTGGCATCTTAGATGCTTAGATAATTCATAGGATTTGATTACAGCGATGAGTGATATATGCAGTCTTATACACAGATAAGAGAGAACATTCTGGATTGGGTGAAAATATATTTAGGAAGAATTGTAGCCTATTGAACACCTAAGTCGGTAGGTAAGGGACAACATACTGACATACTCTGGGACATGTTCTCTAGTGTTGAACCACAGAGCGTTTTTACTTATGCCACTCAATACAATACAAACACTAGATTATGGAATTTGGATGAAATGGCTCCAACAATGGCCCAGGTAGCCAAGAGCTTGAATATTGATAGCAGTTCTGTTTTCTTCTTTCTCCTCTTACTCTGCAGAGCAGCAAATTATTCATTATAGCCTTCTAGCAATATTGCTCAATTCTGTGTTGTATTCTAAATCCTAGCTTCTATGTCCTGGTGTGGTACTGTGGGTTAATGTGCTGGACTGCAAGATTGGTTTGAATTGCAAAGTGAGTGGTTCAAGCTCATGAGCTGCAACTTGGGAACCCTATACAGGATTACTGAGTCAGAACCGACTTGACAGCACTTCACAACAACGTCTGTGATTATGGACCCATTTTGAAATGAGTTGTTAATGAGGCAGGATTAATGTGAAACTAAGGATTAAGGGAGTTGTTGGTGTGGTGCTGTGGGTTAATGCATCAGACTGCAAAGCTGTTTGAACTGCAAGCTCGGTGGTTCTAGCTCAAAAGCTGCTCCTTGAAAACCCTATACAGGGTTGCTATGGGGCGGAATTGACTCGATGGCACTTACAACAACAACCTTGCTAGAGAGTGTGACTCTAGTTACTACCCTTGATTTTCCTTGAGGGACTGCTTTGGAAAAGTTCCCTCTCTTGCCCTGGATCTTGCATCTGACTCGATGTCTCCAGTTCTTCTTGGACTTTTGGCCCATCACATGACCTGATTCCCCAGCTCCTGCAGCCTCGTGCATCAACGGACAGTCATCTGACCTGCTGATTTGGGTTCCTCAGCTCCTGAGACTACACAGGGGAGGAGCATCCTTCAGACTGACCTCTGAACTATGGATTTGAAACTTGCCAACTTCCACAATTACATGAGCCATTTATTTAGACAGTTGTGAGTTCTGTGCGATGTTGTCTCATGTTGCAGACCCCTGGGACGTAGGGAGGGGAGGAGTAGTGATTGCTATCCAGGACTGTGGAGGAGTGTGGCATGCTGGGAAAGTCAGACAGTTGGACTGTGTTTAACCTCCACCTCATAGGGACCAACCTTGTGCTGATCTTTCTAAAATAAATGACTCATGCACTCTTCCTTGTTTTTTTCTTCCATCTTTCTTTCAAATCTCTAGCATGTAAACATTTATAAACTCTACGCAGGGCACCAGAGTGATGAAGTGAAATGAAAAGGAGGAGATGAGATCGTATCACTTATACCTTTTCCAGTTGAGGCCCCGAATTTCAAGGCGGTTAAGTGTTTGTCCCACTACCTGTCTGTCACTTGGCCGTACTGTGGTAGATTGCATGTGGCCGTGTTGCTGGCAGCTGTACCACCAGTATTTCAACTACCAGCTGGTCACCCATTGTGCACATGTTTCCATGGAACTTGAAGACCAAGATTAAGAAAAGCTTGCGGCTCTACTTCCAAAACTTAACCAATGAAAACCCTCCGAGTCACAAGAGAAGATCGTCTGATGTAGTCCTGGAAGATGAGCCCCCTAGACTAGAAGGCACTTAAAATACACTGGGCAGTGTTTTGCTCTGTTGTGCATAGGATCACCATGAGTCGGGACTGACTCAATGGCACCTAACAACAACAACAAAATACACGGTGGCCTCGACCAATAACTGTGAAGATGGTCAGGCCTGTTGTATATGGGGTTGCCATGAGCCAGTGCCAATTGTGTGACAACTGCCAACAACACTAGGTACTTTCCAAAGTGCTTCTAGGTAGTAATGAGAGCAGAATTCACTTCTGAGGTCCGATTCTTTAAATTTCATACCGATGGTCTCTAGACGTCATCTTCGGGAATGCCTATCTTCTCTGCAATAAGACGGTGGCAACAGAGTTCTGCACACTCTTGGTATGGTTTTGTAATTAGGCCAGTAGGCCTGTGATGGAGCAGATGCTGCTAACATGTGCTTCTACTGAGTCAAACACATCAAAAAGACCACCAGAGCTAAAAATAAAGGGGGCTCAAATGCGTTTAGGCCACAAGATCAAGAACCAGCTCTTTAGATGGGCTACCACATATGCTGAAAATAATGATCCAATGCTGAATACTAAAATTTTAGAGCTAAAAGGGACTATAAGAAATCACGTAGACTAACTCCTTATTTGGATATGGGGAAAATCAGACAGAAAAAGCACAAATGGTTTACCTCGGGTCACCCAATTAAATTGGCAGGGGTCATTTCTTGATGGCAGCTTTAGGATTCTTCCTATTTCATACCAATAAACTGATAATAATAGTAATTCTAATAACAAAACTACATGATGAAAACACAAACACTTTTACATAAAAAAAGATGTAAAGCAAATAAACCAAAAAACCAGACCCATTGTCACTGAGTCAATTCCAACTCGCAGTGACTCTAGAAGATGGAGTAGAACAGCCTCATGGGGTTTCCAAGGCTGTAATATTTATGACTGTCTTAGAAGAAGTTCAGCCAGAGTGCTCCTTAGAAGCCACGATGGTGAGGCTTGATCTCACGTACTTTGGATATGTTACCAGGAAGGACCAGTCCTGGACATCGTGCTGGGTAAAGCAGAGGGTCCATGAAAAAGAGAAAGACCTTCAACGAGATGGGTCGACACAGTGACTACACTGTGGGTTTAAGCCTCGCAATGGCTGAGAATGGGGTACAGGATCGGGCAGTGTTTTGTTCCGTTGCATGTAGGGTCATTTGTTTATGAGCCAGAACTGATTCCACGGCACCTAACAAATAACCTTTATGGAAGCAAATTGCCAAATCTTTCTCTCCCAAGGCAGCTGATAGGTTCAAGCCTCCAGCCTTTCACTTAGCAACAGTGCTTAACTACTGTGCCACCAGGGATCCTTCAAGGCAAATATTAGCTCCATGTTATAGATGAGGCAACTGAGACACGGAGAGTCTAGATGATTTACCAAAAAGCATCCAGCCAGTGAGCAGTAGACAGGAAACGGAAATCTACGTTTCTTGCCTTCCAAACTAGAGTGCTTCTAATGCAGCATTTTAATGTCTTGGCTGTTATTCAATGGCTACCAGATGTTTTGTTGACTTTTTTTCTTAAAAAACAAACAAACAAAATTCCACGGGCAGTGATTGCATTATTAGAAGGACACTCTTTAGGGCCTTCAATGTACAAAAGATACTTTATTCTGGAAAATAAGTCTTCAAGCTCTAAGAAATTAAAAGACTCTATCTACCAGGGCCTTCTGCTTTGAAATAAGTGATGTGTAAATGTCCTGATCCCTAGATCATAAATATACCCAACATCTTAGAAACCCAGAAGACAGATCAAGAAGTAGAACATTGAATCCTGTCTCCTTAGGAAGTCTCTTTGCTATGTACCCTGTTTGAGCCTCGTACCTGCAGACATAAGGAAAACTGCCATCACTCTCCAGCACTGTTGGATGCTTGTTGCTATGGTGTCAGCCCCAACTCCTGGATAACAATACAGAATATTGTCCATTCCTGCACCTCCTTCATGATGGCTGACAAGTTGTCTCGTTGTTATGGCTGATGTCTCAGTCCATCTCAGTGAGATTTCTCCTCATTCTCACTGACCCTGTTTTCTAGTGATTGGTCTTTCCTAAAGACCAATCACCAGGGAGAACTATGTAGCAATCTGCTTCTGATAAAGTAAGCAAGTTGAAACCTTGTCACTCTCCCTTCCAAGGAGCATTCTGGTTGTATTTCTTCTAAGATTGATTTGTTTGTTCTTTAGGCAGTCCTCAGTATAGTCAATGTTCTTCAATGTCCCCAATTTGAATGCATCATGATAGGGTAGAAAAAATGCATAACTCTTGCAAGCTGAGGGCTTGGTTTGCATCCCCAAATGACCACTTACCAAGTGAGGAACCTTAAGCTATTTCCATTAACCTCATCAACCAGCCCTCTCATCGACAAATTTACCATTTTCAAATATCTCATTCATCATGCCTTAAAAATGCACTTGTGATTGATGGGTGTTTAGCTATAACAGGTAAGCAAGTCTTTGGGCTTTGTTGATCATGATGCTCCTGAAGCCAACCGCATTAACTTGATTGAAATTTTACCCAACACTCTTCCAAGCAAAACTTTCTGTGAGCTCCTGCCATCCTTTCCCAGCACACGTTTGTTAACAGGAATCAGAGGCCAAGAAGTGACCTACTCTTACTGGAACATAACACACCAACAAAAACGCAACTGCATTATGTTGATCGTGAATTTTTGTTATTTTTTGCCTAGACTCTCATAATCCCAGTTTCTTTATATATATATATATTTTTGTACTGTTTGCTTTATTTATTTATTTTAGTGTTTTATTGTGAATTATATGATAGTTTACATGGGAGAACCTTAGTCTTACATTCATTCCATTGTATATCATCTCATTGCCATGGTTCCAATCCTCTCCACGCGTCATCAGCCAACCAAAGGGTATATCCTAGAAACCCACCCTCTACACTTCCCCCTCCCCTGCCCCCCAGTTTTCAGCCTACAGTCCCTTTCCCTCTCTGGGTCCAAAGCCCCCAGCCGCTTCATCACTCCACGTCATCATCTCTGTCTCTATCTCAGGCATTTCTGTTTCTCTGGGTAGGGTCCCGCTCTCGGCTCTTCTCCATTGATGATCCCAGAGACCTCCGCTCCTAGCCTGGAGAATTAATCACTTCCTTCCTTGTTACAAAATCTCTATATTTTTGTACAGATAATCAGTGAGTACCTTTAGATTACTGTGGTAGGAAGAAATGATTCTACCATTCCAAACATGCCTACATATTCATCCCCAGAACCTGTCAATATGTTTTATGTTCCATGACAAAATGGATTTTTCAGATGTTGTAGATTAAAGGCACAGCCTTAAAATGAGATGATTTTCAATGGTCTGGCGTATCTAGTCTAACGACTCCAAAGTGGAAACCCTTTCTTGTTCTGAGAAGGAGATGTGACCATGGAAGCAGAGCCAGAGATGCGAAGTTGCTGGTTTGACGATGGAGAAAGGAAGCCATGAACCAAGGACAGTCGGCAGCTTCCGTGAAGGCGGAAGGAAGAAGAGGTAAAGAAATCAATTCTCCTTTAGGACCTCCAGAAAGCTTGTTGATGCTCTGCATCTGGCACATTGAGACCTGTGTTGGACTTCAGAACTACAGGACTATAAGGCAGTACATTTGTGTTGTTTTAAGTTACTAATTTGTTACAGCATGCTTAGTCACCTGTCAGAGACAATATGGACCCCCACCCAAAATCAGACATCGAGACTAATAATGTCACACACTCACAAATAGGGTCTGAGAAGTTTAATTACTCACATAATGAACCTTTTAAGGGAGAGCAGGGGAACTTCTAATCAAGTCCAAAAGTGACTTGAGAAAAAGGAAAGGAAACTGGCATGATTGTTTTATGTTGGTTGAAAGGTGGGGATGAGGTAAGAACTCCCATGCATGGTTTCAATTGCCCATGAACACCACGGGAGGGGTCATCTAGATCTTTATTTTATTTTATTTTTTTTATCATTTAGCCAAATGTGTGTCAGGGGAGAATCTGACAGGTGTTTAAATACTGTCAGAAATCAAACAACAAAAAGACAGTCAGATTCTTTATTAAACATCAGCAATAGAAAACCTTCCTGTGGCATTCATTGTGAGTTAGACATTGGACTAGTCATTAATTGCAAGGTCAGCGGTTCAAACCCACTCATGGAGCCCTGGGAGAAAGATGAGGTAGTCTGCTCCTGAAGAGATTGACAACCTCAAAATTCCTCTCTAAGGGTGCTATGAGTCAGAATCAACTCAATGGCAGTGGGTGGGTCTGTCTTTTGGGGGCGGGGTGATCTCCATTGAATCAACAACCCCTCCATCTATTTATCCATTCAGCCCTGAGAGGGTAACAAGTAGTTGGAATGGATCTTGAATAGTGACTAGGAATTCAACAAGCAAAAATTAGAGGTAAACACAGTCTAGATAAAGGCAATAACATGGGCAAATACTGCTGTTCCTAGATTATTGACTGGTTCCATACCTAAATCGGTCTTTCAAGTTATGGCCCCTTGAGTTTAGTTGATATGGCTTTTCTACCTAACATTTTCTTAATCCCCACCATGTGATAGGGTGGGACCATGCAAATCAGGTGTATAGGGCTCTAAGGCTGGGATTGGTTAGTTTAACCATCCAGCTGGGTTTAAATAGAGCCAACTTAGAAGCAGGAATAGACGATCCAAGGACCATCAAGAAGGAAGAACATGAGTGTAGCGAGAGATCCCTACCTAGAAAACCAGTGACAGCAGAGGTGACCACAGACGTGGTGGCACAGAGAGACAGAGAAGCTGTGGTCTCTAGGCCCCTGAACTGACTAACTAAAGCTTAGTGCCTGCAAGCAGGAGACAGACTTGTAGAATGTGTCCTCTGGGCATTCACAGACTGGCTAAAAGAGCTTTGTAACATTTGCCCAAGCAGGACAGAGGCCAAGAGGTCACATAGCTGAGAAGCCGAAGACAAGAGTGAAGTGTGTCTGCATTATGTCAGAGAAGAGGCATTTCTGTTTGGAAAACTGCATCCTGTGTTGGTTTCTGTAATGGTTAGAATTCTGTGTCAACTTGACTAGGCCAGGATTTCCAGAGGTTTAGCAGTTGAGATGTGCGTATTCCCATGGAGATGAAACCTAACACAGGCATAGTTAACTCTATGTTTAGTGAGTATGAGCAGCCAATCAATTGAAGGGATGCTTCCTTGGGGGTGTGGCCTGCTCCCATTATAATGGACACACGGGAAAGGCTCTCTCTTTACGGGAACAGACAACCTTATCTTTCTCCTGAGGAGGTTTGAACTACTGATCTCTCTTTTCCACTGGGAACCTGGGACACTACAATTATAAGCCATTTCCTTGATAATAAACTTTTCTTTGTATATATACATATACATTTCATTGGTTTTGCTTCTCCAGAAAACCCAGCTTAAGATTATTTTGATCCTGAATTGTAGCCTGTTCACTTTACTAATAAACCCCATAATCATAAATATTGTTATGAGTTCTGTGTGGCTGTTGCAATGGATTGTTGAGCTCAGGTGTGAGGCAGAGAGCACTGTGGGATGGATGGTTGGTGTCTGAATAGGGTAAAGAAGGTTGTAGGGTGAAGGCATGGCTGACCTCTACTACATAGGAATTGGCCTCTGGCCGATTTTGAGTTTGATTTTCTTTCCCCCTTGTGAAGCCAGAGGAAGTCAGACATGGCCCCCAAATGGTTTTTGGAAAGTTGAATTTGTATGTAAGTTGGAACAGTTAGGTACGCTTTGGAATGTCAGTTAGTCAAATGTTTGTCTTAGTTTATATTATATAGTGTACCTTTCTATGCATGAAACATTAAAGAAACACTTCTGAATACAGTAAGCATCGTTAACATAATAATACATTAGTAATAATAATAATGGAGTCCTGGTGCAGGGTAAGCACTGGACAGAATGGTTGGTTGGAACTATAAGGTCGGTGGTTCAAACTTAGCAGCCGCTCCTCGGAAACCTTATACAGGTTTGCTGCAAGTTGGAACTGTCTCTCTGACACTTAATAACAACAACAACAACAACAACAACAAGAGTAATAATATTGTTCTGATGTGGGTCACAAAATGGTGCCCATTTGTTATCATGAACCATTATGTGCACCTCTAATTTTTAATATAAAAGGCTTATGGGAGTTGGTTTATAATCACAGGTTGGATGTAGTTGGACATTTATAACCTAAGGACTCCCTAGAGGCATGAAGTTATATCTTTGTGTCAGTACATGGGATTAGTAGACAAAGGTTTTCTCATCCTCTTATCCCCTATGGCAGGGATGGGGAAACTTTTTTCTGCCAAAATTTATGACATCATTCACGGGTCATACAAAATGATCAGCTTAAAATTTAGCTTGCTGTAATTGGTCAGTCATTTAAGTAACCCACCCAAAGGGAGTCCTGGTGTGGCACTGTGGGCTAATGCATCAGACTGCAAGGTTGTTTGAACTGCAAGGTCAGTGGTTCAAACTCACCAGATGCTCCTTGGAAACCCTATACAAGGTCTCTATGGGTCAGAATCGACTCGATGGCACTTAACAACAACCACAACCCCTAATGTGATGGCTGGAACTATGCTTACCTTGGCAGGGCCAGCCCAAATGATTTCATAGGTCTTAAACAGCCCACAAGGAGCTCTGGTAGCATAGTGGTTATGAATCGGGCTGCGAACCTTAAGGTCAGCAGTTCGAAACTACCAGCTGTTCCGCGGGAGAAAGATGAGGTGTTCTGCTCTCGTAAAGATTTACAGCCTCGGAAACCCTGTACAGGAGTGCTATGAGTCGGAACCAACTCCACGGCACACAGCCACAATACAGCCCACGGGCCAGATATTTCCCACCTCTGCCTTATGGGCATAAGATTTAAGAATGGGAGTTAGTGATGCAGTGAAGTAGTTTGGAAGAGAAAGCTGTGTAGTGGAGAGACAAGGATTAAAGATGACCAGCTTTGCATTCACTTCATTGATCCAATATGTTGTTGTTGTTAAGTGCTGTCAAGTCGATTCCGACCCATAACGACCCTGTATAGGGTTTCTGAGGAGCAGCTGGTGAGCTTGAACTGCCGACCTTGCAGTTCAAACGACTTTGCAGTCTGGCTCATTAACCCACAGCGCCACACTAGGACTGATCTAATAAAAGGATGGCCATTTGTTTTTAACCTAAAACATTGAATCATACCTATTTTAATACACTAATAAGGCAAATATGTAAGAACTATGTTGTTAAGTGCTGTCGAGTCAGTCCTGATTCATAGCGACCCTGTATAGGATTTCCAAGGAGCAACTGGTGAGCTTGAACCACCAACCTTGCAGTTCAAACCGACCTTGTAGTCCAGTACATTAACTCAGAGCTATAAAGTGGTTAAAATTGGAAACAATTGTTTCAAGAAAGGGTTGTTAATGTATAACTAACATTTTGGGCCTAGACTACAGTGTCCTCTCCAAGTATGGCCTAAGGACTGATGCACAAACTGTGTGGGTCACAGGATCATGGACTGAGGGGGAGAATGATCTGGGAGGGGATGGGGAAATGGCAAAGGAATGAAGTCGCTCATCACTACTCAGAGTTTAACAAGCAGGACACTGGCAGTCCCTACTATCCTCTTCGCCCCCACCCCAGAGGCCTGGCAACCTTGCTAGCAGCCTCCACATTCACCTGGGGGTCTGCTGTAGCAGTCAGGATTTTTATTAGAATTCCAATGTTAATGATGGGTTCTGCTGAAAAGAGATGTGAGCATTCTTTCTAACTTTTACTCCCCACCCCCCAGTGTGGCATCCTTCACTTCTCTCTCTCTCTGTTTTGTATTTTAGATTCAAGGGGATTTTTCACATATATAACAAGTTTTTGCTTTGAACTTAAAAATAAACATTATAAAAGAAAAAAAGAAAAAGGCATGGTCCAATCTTACTTGAAACGCCCAAATATGACTAGTGTTAGACTGTGAAATACCTTTGCCTTATCTTTTGGAGCCAGCTGCTAGTGGCATTTGGAAGGATTAGACTGGTTGCGGCATTTTTATTTCCCTTAAACAAAACACAAGCCCCCAATGATCTATGCATAGATTCTCCATGAAGGATCCTTTGTCCAAAGCGTGAGCTCCCTAAAGTTTATTCCCTCTTCATTTGAACTTAAGCCAATTCACGAAGCTGAAGTGGGAAGAAAGTAGGTCCCAGTCTTGACCTGGTTACTTCTCTCTCACTTCCCTCCATATTTCTGCCTTTCTGGTTTTTTGACTTGCTACATCTCGAGTTCCCCATTGAGGAAGTAAATTATTTGGGTCATACAGGCCACTGTTGATATTTATGAGCCAAGAAATGCTGCTTGGCATTTTGAAAACTGATTTATTAATACACACAGGGTCTCACATGTCAACAACTGCAAATTATGGATAAAGGATTTGCATCTTCTATAATTTCATGGCCTCATTCAGTGGGACTTCATAAGCTGGAAAAAAAAAAAAGCCTAAATGGTAATTAACGTGTTATTCCCTCCCCCTCCCTCTAATTCTCTTTTTGAACTAGCTGCCTCCAATCAAAAATAAAGAAGGGGGGAAAGTGTGCTGTTCTTAGCTCACTGGAAAGTTTAGCTTTAAAGCCTTCCAAGATTTTATATCCATGAATTAGTATTTATATGATGTATGAGTCAATTATAGAAAGAAAGGAAATGGCTAATAAGTTCACATCAATCTTCAGCTAAACTATGTTCAGGGAAATGAATTTAGGATTCAATAAAACAAGGGACTAGCATTAGTTCCTTCTGAACACACTACTCTGGAAGAACATTTGAGGGACCCTAAAAGTGAAACATAACAGACATTAGTCTTCCGTGAATTTGCAGTATGTTTGGGGATATAAGACATAAAATGTTGAATGTTCACCATGAAAAAGTTCCTTAACAATTCACTCCCAAGAGACTCGGAGCAGCATGGGATCACTGATAAATGAAGAAAACCCGACAGCTATCAAGTTGATTCCGTCACATAGCGATTGCAAATCTTTACTGGGACAGACAGCCTCATCTTTCTCCTGAGGAGGTTTCAACTACTGATCTTGTGGTCAGCAGTCCAATGCCTAACCCTCAGTGCCACCAGAGCTCTTTTACTTGATAAATAAGCAATACAGATAATGTTGTTGTTAAGTGCTGTCAAATCGGTTCTGACTCATAGTGATGTTGTGTAGGGTTTCTGAGGAGCAGCTGGTGGTTTTGAACCATTGACCTTGCGGTTTGCAGTCCAGTGTTGATCGTACAGTGACACACCAGAAGTCCTATGCTGATAATAGATGCTATTAACAGAGCGTGGGACATTACTGCAGAATTGGAGGGACTGGGAATATTTCAAGTAAAAGGTGGATTTTTCTTTTTTCTGGATTTCCAATGTAAATCGAGGTCCTTGTAAGTGGAAAGTGCAAGAAGGACATATCATCAAAGAAGGATTCAGATGAGGACTTAGAGAAGGACATCCAAGAAGTACTTGGGAGCCAATGAGTAGTTTTGTTTCTTTGGCGAATTCATGAAAATCTGTGTTTAAAAAGAGTATCAGAAACATCAAACACCTAGGAAATGCCCAATGGAAGATAGTCAAGACTTCTATACAGAAAACTGCATATTGCTGACTATAAATGAAAGGAAATACAATCTGGATTGGAAGACTGGATATTGTGACAATAAATTGTTTAAGTGAACTTGACCTATGAACTTAGATCACATTAAAAATCTTCACAGATGTGGTTTTTGTGGAAATTAATCGGCTGATTCTACAATTTTTATGGAAATCAAAAGGACTAAGACTAGCTAGATGAGGGCTTTGTGACTCCGTGGTAGAATTCTTGTCTACTGTTGGAGAGATCCAGGTTTGATTCTCAGTCACCACCCAACTGTCACTGGTGGGTTGTGTATTGTTATGATGTTGACCAGGTTTCAGTGGAGTTTTCAAACTGAGGCAGACTAGGAAGAACGACCTGGTGATGTGTTTCTGAAAATCAGTCAATAAAAACACTGTGGGTCACACATGTCTGATTCACAATGCATCATATGGATGGCATTTGACTGAAGAGAGTTCCATTCCATTATGCACGAGTCCGCCATGAGTTGGGGGCCTACTCCACATTAGCTAACAGTAGCAATGAGAATAGTTAAGGTAGAAGAACCATAAAGCTGCATTCTACTTTAAGATGCATTATAAAGCTAACATAATTAAGATTGTTGTTATTCATAAAAAGAAGGCAGCTGATCATTGAAAAAGTCCAGAAATGGATTCACAAATGGTTGCCTGATTTATGATGAAATTACCACATGTATTACTAATAAGGGTATAAATTGGTATACCTGCGATAGAAAACTGGCTGTATCTAATAAAATTAATTTGAATATTCACTGACCCAGAAATATCCTACTTAGGTATATGGCAAACAGAAATGTGTACATCAAAAGACATAGGAATGTTAAGAACACTGCAGTTTTCTATAGTTCCGAATTGGAAACAACCCAAATGCCTACCAACAGTTGAGTATGTTATAGTTCATGAATAAAATTCACACTATGAGGGGCTTCAGAAAGTTTGTGGGAATTTTCCATGATCTTTTCATTCTATTTGTTCACAAACTTTTTGACGCCCTCTCTCTTCAGCTGGCTGTAGTGAACTTTTTCTGTAGAGTCAGATGGTAAATACTGACTTTGCCTACAGTCTCTATGATAACCATTCTGTTTTGCTGTTGTTGTTTGCGGAGATTTTTAATGTGATCCAAGTTCATAGGTCAATTTCACATAGACTATTTATTGTCATGATATCCAGTCTTTCAGTCTATATTGTATTTCCTTTCATTTATAGTCAGCAATGTGCAGATGTCTTGACTGTTTTTCATAGGGCATTTCCATTGTAGAAAATACAAGAGCATGACTATGTGTCCCTAAAACTATGATTATGGGCAATGAAATTTGAATTCTGTTAGATTTTTACATGTCACAAATTATTATTCTTTTATGAATTTTTTAGCCATTTATAATTATAAAAAATGATTTTAGTTCATGGGTATCCCCATCATAACAATACATAACATCATAATAATATACAAAACAGTTAGTGGGCCTGAAATGAAGAAAAAATCTTCTCAACCACATGGATGAATCTCATAGGTACGTGGTGAATGGGAGAAAAACCAGACAACAGAAGAGCATATACTATGTCATTTAACAACTCACTGCCACTGAGCTGATTGCGGCTCCTAGCAACCCTATGCAGAGTCTCTGAGTTATGGTGTTGGAGAAGAATATTCAAAGTACCATGGATTGCCAGAAGAATAAACAAATTTGCATTGAAATAATTACAGCCAGAAGGCTCCTTAGATGCCTGGAGGGTGAGACTTTGACTTTCGTACTCTATGTTGGAAGAAGTGTGGTCAGAATGCTCCTTAGAAGCCAGGATAGATAAACTTTGTCTCTTGAACTTCAGATACGTTATCAGGAGGGATCCATCCCTGGAGAAGGACAACTTACTTCATAAAGTGGAGAATCAGCGAAACAAAGGAAGACCTCTTTCCATGACGGATTGATATAGTGGCAGTAACAATGGGATCAAACATAACGGCAGTTGCTAGCATGGCTCAAGGTTGAGCAGTATTTTCTTCTATTGTGCATAGGGTTGGTATGAGTCATAACGGACTTGATTGCACCGAACAACAACAACAACAATAGCATGTATTTGGTAGTCAGATTGCTGGGTCTAAGTCTTACTTCTACCACTTACTGTGTGACCCTGGACAAGTTGCTTCACCTCTCTGTTCTGCTGTGTTCCTCTATTACAAGAGAGGGCATAACTATAGCACTTGAATATTGCCGTAAGAATTCTGAGTTAATACCTATAGAGCCACTTAGAACAATGCTAGCATACCCTAAGCATTCTATAAACGTTAGCTATTTTTATTGTGGCTAATAAAATTTTTTGTTTTGTTGTTTCATGCGTCAGCCTGCTGAAATGTTTATAATAAACTTTTGATTCTGCCATATATTATATTGACTTTTAGATTTAGTCAGACCAGAGGCACAAAGGAATCTTTTTTACCCACATGTGGACCAGGCTGCTCAGCAGGGAGAGAATTCTGCAGGAGAGTACAGACTTAAGGCTCATAGTCATAAATAACATGCACATACCCCTGGTCTTAGTTAGCAGGTACATACTGCCTATGAAAAGTTGCTGTGTCAGTAGGTGTTTGCTGGAGACTCTGAGATTTGGGATTTCAAGCAAATGTATATTTCCATCTCGGAACTAATTATTTTTATAGGAAACAGAAGGGGACCATTGGAGAGGTGTGTGAGCAATATATTCTACCGCTCGCCAAGGTCTGCTCTCTAGGCCCAAGTCCTACATCTTAAATAGTCCTGAGGCAAGATTTCTCCACCTCCAGGAACTGTGTATAAATGTAACCCTGTCTTCCTGGATCTTGGCAGAAAATAAAGACAAAACTAAATATAGATCCTCACCCTTTAAGCTCTATAAATTAACACTTGCATATACTATACAGTGGTGCTGTAGGCTCAGCACAGAACTGCGAACCAGTAGGTTGACAGTTCAAACCTGCCAGCGGCTCCTTGGAAATCCTAGAGAGGGTCTCGACTGCACTTAACAATAACAACTATATACAGGGAGTCGTAATGTTCTCTGACTTACTTTAAAAAAAGAAAGGAGCAGATAGATTTTTTTTTTCTTACTACAAATATTCATTAAAGGATTCCATAGTTCAAGAAGTTTTACTGAGCACTTAATCTGTGCTACATAAAAACCAGTGAGGTTCTACGGTAAAGAAATCTTGTTAGATTTGTCCTTTGTTTAAGCTGATATTTCTTTAAAATTTGTGACCATGCAATGTCCACCTTCTTCTTCTCCCCCTTATTTTTTTTCTTACCCTCTCTCCTTTTTCTCCTCCCTCTCCTCCTCCTCTTTGATTTTTTTTTTTTTTTCTTCTTTCAGTAATATTCATTTATATCACAGAACACACTTTGGGAAATCCTGAATTGTCGAGGTTTACCAATTCTTTGCTGTCATAAAAGACACTACATCTTGTACCTACAGCCCTGGTGCATGTTGAATGATCTCTTTAGGCTAGATTCTTAGGAGTGAAATTTCTAGGATAAAGACTCTGTTTCTTTTTATATGTGAACCAAATCTTAGGTCAGTTTTACAAATCTTTAAGCAATCAGAGACTCATAAACTCTCACCATTGGAAGGGAATCTTAAAGACATCAGCTGAAGCTCTTGCTTCACAGTGGGCAGGCAGGGCTGAAAGCCTTCTCACAACTCAGCTGTCCACCTGAAGGAAGACATATTGGAGGAAAGTCACCTAGGCATCTCTAGTATTAGTATTTGCATATTTTGGCACACTATGGCCACTACTTCTTCCGTGTGAGCTCTTTGTTTTAAGTTGATGCGTCGTATTTATGATGCCATAGGGTATTCACAGGAATAAAATGTTAGGGAAACTAAGATCCAATTTAGCATCCCTTCTCCCCATTGAAGGACAAACAAGAAACCAAAACACGCATCACAAGGATGTGGTATGTGAGTGTGTATCTGCACCTATGTGTGCATGTGCACCCTCGTGTAGCAGTTGCTTTGGGGACATTTGGGCTGAGATGCATACACACGCCACAATGCGATATTGATTTCCCTGAAGCCCAGCTCTGACCCTGTGATTTATATCACCTACACAAAGGACCGGGCTGGTGGTTGTGTGAGTTATTTTCCAGTCTCAGCCTCTGTTTCCAGTAGCATTGGCTGCCATGTGGTCAGCCCATGGTTTTTAAAGATTTCTGGTAGGAGGTAGCAAACATCTCAGGACACTGATCCCAGAAGCTTGCCAATAAGTGAAGCAGATCAGAGAAAAAGTTACTTCAAATCCAGACAGGGAAACAGATGCATTCCCTGGTGTCTCTTGAGGGTCTCTCTTATCCTTTGGTTGGTGGTTATGAGCCGTGGAGTCGGTTCCCACTCATAGTGACCCTGTATAGGGTTTCCAAGGTTGTAAATCTTTATGGAAGCAGAAAGCCTCATCTTTCACCCACGGAACAGCTGGTAGTTTTGAACTGCTGATCTTGCAGTTTGCAGCCTGATTCGTAACCAGAGCTCCTTGTTGTTGTTGTTAAGTGCCGTCGAGTCGGTTCCGACCCATAGCAACCCTGTTTAGGGTTTCTGAGAAGTGACTGGTGAGCTTGAACCACCGACCTTGCAGTTCAAATGGTTTTGCCATCTGGCGCATTAACCCATAGCACCACACCAGGACTCCATACATACCAGAGCTCCTTAGTGTGAGTAAATTCCAGTTTTGCTGTAAATGAGAAGAGGGATGGAACTCCCAAGATGCCACTAGTTTCAGTTTGGAGAGGAATAATATCTGTTCCCATTAGTACAAAAAGGCTTCACCACATCAAAGGAACAGCCCCCAAAGCTCCATTCTTATTTCTGTCTTGGAAAAGTTCTTGCTGTTTCGTAGGAAATCTTCCCACATCCTACCACACCCAACTTGTTCCTCCACTCTGCTCTGGCATCTTCCACCTAATTACTGAAGTATTATTAATGGGACAGGAAATGATCTGGCAAAGAAATCCAGATAGAGATGCCCAGTGGGACCCACCCAGCTTCAAACCATCCTGGACTATATGGCTCTTGGGAATCCTTTGAGACTTCAGGTTGGAATTCATGGCAGGAGGGACACTCATGGTGCCCTTTAGTCCAGAATCCAAGAGATCCCTTTGTTCTGCTCTCCAGTAAACCTCAACTTTGAGATCAAAGTACCCGGAGCTTGTAAGCATCACTTTCCTTCCATAATGTCTGTCACAGAACTTGGCACACATCAACGATTCAATAAATGCTTAAATTCAATAAATGAGTGAATGACTCAGGATGTGGTTTGTTCCAAGTCATACAGCCTCTCTTGGTCCATTTGGTTGTGGGCACACACATGTGTGTCTTTGCCCAGATTTCCTGTTATCTTAAATGTTGAAAGACTTCATGGTGAAGTAGGACAGGGAACGAGATGTCCCTGTCACTTCAGGCATTCATTGTCCTGTTCTCTGGTTTCCCCACCTATTGCATACAGTGAGGCAGTGAGGGTCCTTAGGGTTGCTGTTAACTGCTGCTCAGCTGAGTCCCAGTTCTTGCTGACTTTATGCACAATGGAATGAAACACTACACAATCCAGCATCACCCCTGTGGTTTGGATTGTTGTGCTCCATAGGGCTTTCAATGGTTGATTTTAAGAAGTTGATGGCCAAGCCTTTCTTCATAGTCCTTTAGTCTGTAAACTTCTCAGAAACCTGTTCAGCATCTTAACCTACTGCCATCAATTTCATTCTGACTCATAGCAGCCAAACATCAGGTTTCTGAGACTGCAAATCTTTAATGGAGTAGGCAGCTTCTTCTTTCTCCCCACAGAACAGCTGGAGGGTTTGAACTGCCAACCTTGGGTTTAGACATCCAATGCTTAACACACAGTGCCATTGCAACAAACCAGCCTCCACTAACAGACAGGCAGTGGCTCTGCATGATATGAGTCAATGGGGAATCAAACCCAGGTCTCCCACATGGAAGGAGATAATTCTGCCACTAAACCACCAAAGTCCCAGGAGTGAGAGTCTTCCTGTTGATGTTAATTGCCGTCGAGTCAGTTCAGACTCATAGCGACCCTGTGTAGGATTTCAGAGGAGTGGCTGGTGAGCTTGAACTGCTGACTTCGTGATTCAAACTGACCTTGTAACCGAGTGCTTTAGTTCACAGCGCCACACCAGGGCTCCAGTGAGGGTCTAGGGAATACTAAAAAAATGACACCTTGGTGCCTAATTTATTTCAGCTATATTTGAGGCTGGGTTACAGCTAGGCCCTCTGAGGAGTACAGGCAGATAGAAAGAAGAGCAAGTGAAGCTAGCAAAGCAGGTACTTGAGGAAAGTTGGGGCCTGTCCCAAAACTCACCAGGCTGCCAGGTGTGTGGATGTGCACTTTGACATGACATAAGGTGCCAACTGAGGGAATGAGTTGCGATTAACATTCAGCCCACAGTGTTCCTGCCTCAGCATTCCCTCTGTCCCATGCTCTGTCTATATGGAGGGAGAGGATCTTTTTTCGAACACAAGGACCCTGACCACTCACCAGGGCATGCACTTTCGCAGAGAGACCCTGTGCCTTTTTCTACTTTGCACACAGAGAACAATGTGGCCAGTAATCTCAGTTCTATATTGCTCTTGTACGTTTCACCATTTCCTTTATTTGTAGTTTTGGTGACGGTATACATATACCCAGATAACACTCTAGTCATCGATTCAGCAGTTTCTATCCATTGACATTGGCTTCATTCGTCAAGCTGTGTCATCTTTCTGTTTCCTTTTCTGAATCATTTACCCTCATCAGCACACTCACTGTCTGCCGAGTGTCTCATTTAGCCTTTTAAGTTGCTGTTGTCAATTTGATCACATTTAGATAATTATTCAAAAGAACACAGGGTTCAAGTCGGACATGGTTTTCTAAATAAGTGAAACTACTGTTTGGTTTAAAGATGATTTCAGAGGGTAGTTTCAATATAAGGTTCAAAGAATTCCTCAGGGCAACAGTTTCAGGGTGTGATTCAGACTCAGTGGCTCCAAGGGATCTGGATTCTATGGGAACATGAATTTGCATCCCACATTCTCCCCCCCCCCCCGCCCCCCATTAGATCAGGATTCTCCTATAGAATCTTTGATCTAGTCATTCAGTAATGAAGTAAGACATCATCTATTTGGAAACAAAGAGGAAGGATCAGTCGTTGGAAATTATAGGGTTTGTGATAGAAATGGTGCTAGAGATTGCATGATAGAATTTTGCAAGACCAATGACTTCTTCATTGTTGTTGTTAAGTGCCGTCGAGTCGGTTCCGACCCATAGTGACCCTGTACAGGGTTTCCGAGGGTGTAAATCTTTACGGGAGTAGAAAACCTCATCTTTCTCCCGCGGAGCAGCTGGTAGTTTCGAACCGCTGACCTTAAGGTTCGCAGCCCGATTCATAACCACTACGCTACCAGAGCTCCTTAATGACTTCTTCATAGCAAATACCTTTTTGAAACAACATAAAAGATGACTATACACATGGACATCACAAGATAGAATACTTAGAAATCAAATGGACTACATCTGTGGAAAGAAATGGTGGAAAAGCTCCATTTCATCAGCCAAAAACAAGGCCAGGGACAGACTGTGGGGCAAACCATCAATTGCTCAAATGCAAGTTCAGGCTGAAGCAGAAGAAAATTAAACCAAGTCCACAAGCACCAAAATATGATCTTGAACATATCCCACCTGAATTTAGAGATCATCTCAAAAACAGATTAGATGCATTAGACACTAAAGACTGAAGACCAGGAGAGTTGTGGGATGACATAAAGAACATCATACAAGAAGAAAGAAAAGGGTCATTGAGAAGAAAAAGACCAAAATGGATGTCAGAAGAGATTCTGAAACTTGTTCTCCAGTGTAGAGATGTTAAAGCAAATGGAAGAAGTGAGGAGGTGCGAGAGCAGAACAGAAAATTTCTTTGTCTTTGTCTTCTTCAGCTCAAGAAGACAAACTCAAATATTTTAACAAAATGTGCAAAAACCTGGAATTAGAAAACCAAAAGGGAAGAACACAGTCAGCCTTTCTTCAGCTGAGGGAACTGAAGAATAAATTCAAACCTTGACTTGCAGTGTTGAAGGATTCTATGGGCAAAATACTAAATGATGAAGAAAGCATCAAAAGAAGATGGAAGGAATGCAGAGTTACTGTACCAAAAAGAAATGGTCAATGCCAACCATTTCAGGAGGTAAGATATGACCAAGAGCCAATGATACTGAAGGAAGAAGTCCAAGGTGCATTGGAGTCAATGGCAAAGAAGGTGGCACTGGGAATTGATGAAATACAAATTGAAATCTTTCAACAAAGTGAAATGGCACTGGAGGCACTCACTCATCGATGCCAAGAAATTTGGAAGACTGTTACCTTGCCAACTGACTGGAGGAGGTCTGTATTTGGGCCCATTCCACAGAGAGGTGACCCAGTGGAATGCAGAAATCATCAGACAATATCATTTATATCCCATGTGAGTAAAGTTTTGCTAAAGTTGATATAGAAATAGCTGCAGCCATTCATTGACAGAGAACTTCTAGAGGTTCAAGCTGTTTTCAGAACAGGACATGGAATGAGGGATATCATTGCTGACATCAGATGGATCTAGGCTGAAAGCAAAGAATACCAGAAAGATGTTTACTTGTGCTTTGTTGACTATGAAAAGGCTTTCAGTTGTGTGGATAATGATAAGCTATGAACAACATTGTGAAGTATGAGTATTCCGGAACACTTAATTGTGCTCATGTGGAGCCTGTACATAGACCAAAAGGCAGTTGTTTGAACAGAACAAGGGAACACTGAATGGTTTAAGATTAGAAAAATGTGTGACAGGGCTGTATTCTTGCTCCATACTTATTCAATCTGTATGCTGAACAAAGAATCCAAGAAACCTGGTTATATGGTGAAGAACATGACATCAGAATTGGAGGAAGGCTCATTAACAACCTGTGATATACAGATGATATAACCTTGCTTGCTGAAAGCCAAGAGGACTTAAAATACTTATTGATGAAGATCAAATACCTTAATGTAAAGGAAAACAAAAATTCTCAACATTGGACCAATAAATAACATTATGATAAATGGAGAAAAGATTGAAGTTGCCAAGGACTTCATTCTTCTTGGATCAACCATTAACACTCATGGAAGTAGCAGTCAAGAAATCGAACAACATATTGCATTAGGTAAATTTGATGCACAAGACCACTTTAAAGTGTTAAAGAGTAAAGATGCAAGTTTGAGGACTTAGGTGAGCATGACCCAAGCCATGGTATTTTCAATT
This sequence comes from Chrysochloris asiatica, assembly GCF_000296735.1. Lineage (NCBI taxonomy): Eukaryota > Metazoa > Chordata > Mammalia > Afrosoricida > Chrysochloridae > Chrysochloris > Chrysochloris asiatica. Next base: position 16,066,200 of record NW_006408572.1, read on the forward strand.
ACCTCATATGCATGCAAAAGCTGGACAGTGAATAAGGAAGACTGTAGAAGAATTGATGCATTTGAGTTATGGTGTTGGAGGAGAATATTGAAACTACCATGGACTGCCAAAAGAACAAATAGATCTGTGTTGGAAGGAGTGCAGCCAGAGTGCTCCTTGGAAGCCAGGATGGCCAGACTTCTTTCATACTTAGGACATATTGTCAGGAGGGACCAGTCACTGGAGAAAGATATGTTGGGTCAAGTGGGGGGTTGGAGAAAAAGAGGAAGACCCCCAATGAGATGGATTGGCACAGTGGCAGCAGCAATGGGCTCAGTGAAGTATAGCAGTGATTGTAAGGTTGGCCTAGGACGGGGCAGTGTTTTGTTCTGTTGTGCATAGGGTCATTAAAGTCAGTACAAATTTGATGGCACCTAACAACAACATAGGTTGGAACTGATTGGGTGACACTTAACGGCAACAGCAACAGTGACTAAAGAGAAGTGCTTATGCACCTGTAGGATAAGCACTAGACTAGCTAACCAAAAAGTAGGCAGTTCAAACTCACCATGAGACCATCTGCTCCCATAACAATTTACAGGATTGCTATGATTTGGAACTGACAATAACAATGGATAAACACATTGAACATCATTTCATGTGTTTGTTGTCTAATTGGATAGTTTTCTTGGTGTACCAAGGAATGTTTACTCAAGTCCTTTGCCTATTTTTTTTTATTGGTTCTCCTTTTTTTCTTTTTTGTTAAGTTGTAGAAGTCATAGACTGACTCACCCTGTTTCCAAGGTGAGTTTGAACTGCCAACTTTGTGGTTTACACCGACCTTGTGGTCTAGTGCATATCCTACAGTGTCACACTCCCTTCTTCTTCTTCTTCTTTTTTTTTTTTTTTAAATGTTTTATTGTGAATTATGTGATAGTTTACATGGGAGAACATTAGTTTTACATTCATCCTATCACATATCATTTTATTGTTATGGTTACAATCCCCTCCATGCATCATCAACCAACCAAAGGGTATACACTACAAGTCTGACTCCCGGTCGTCAGCACACAGCCCCTCTCCCTCTCTGGGTCTAAAGTCCCCAACTGCTCCATTTCTCCACGTCATCGTCTCTGCCTCCATCTCAGGCATCACTGCTTCTCTGGGTGGGGTCCCGCTCTTCTCCCTTGATGGTCCTAGGGACCTCCACTCCTAGACTGAAAAGTTAATCACTCCCCTCCTTGCTACAGAATGTCTACCCAGGACTCCCTTCTCAGACATACGGCTCCTGAAGGTTTTTCCTGACATCTGTTGGTTTTTCACTTTTTGATAAAGAGTGTTTTTTTCACTCTTTGATAAAGTTTTTTGAATAATGTATTTGCCTCTTGTGGAGTCCTAAGGATCTATTTTGATTTCTGCTGCTCCTGCATTAATTGTTGTGCTTGATAATCAATAATATAATAAACATTAGCTTCACCCCTATATTTTCTTCCAAGAACTTTATGGCTTTAGATTTAACATTTAGGTCCTTGAGTCATTTAGAGTTCGTTTTTGTGTATGATATGAGGTATAGGGTCTTCATTTGTCTGCATGTGAAAATCCAGTTTGCCAGCCCACAGACTATGTTTGCAGCTCACTGATTCCATGAGGACTAAGTAAAGATCTCCCAAGGTATGGAGAAAAAGCTTTTCCTACCTTGACGTCTTGCCCTTATGCTAAGGGCTTTGCTTTGTTCTTAGACTGGTTGATAGAGCTCTGTCCATTCCCCTGTGTTATTTGTGCTCTTTTCTTGCTTTCTCGTCATTGAATCAGGTAATGAAGATGCTCAACTACCTGTGTTGCTGTCTTGGGGGAGGACCCAAGACTGTCCCCATTTCCATTTTTGAAATATCCTGGATGTGTGAACAACGAGAGAGAAAGAGTGAGAGAGTACCCGTGGGAATAGTATTAAAAGTCGCTCAATTGCATCTAACCAAAAAGTCCCTTAGAGAGAAGCACCATATGAGTATCGCCATGCTTGTGTTTCTGGTCTGGTGTGGGAGATAATCCTACTATGGTAGTGTTGTTGTTGTGCAGTGCCATTGAGTCGGTTCCAACTCTATAGGGTGTCTGAGGAGTGGCTGGTGGGTTTGAATCTCTGATCTTTCTGTTAGCACTCCAGTGCTTATCCTATAGTGCCACACCAGGACTCCAGTGTGGTAGTTGTTGTTGTTAAGTGCCGTCGAGTCGGTTCCGACCCATAGCGACCCTGTATAGGGTTTCCAAGGAGACCCTGATGAGCTTGAACCACCAACCTTGCAGTTCAAATGGCTTTGCAGTCTGGCCATTAACCCACAGCGCCACACCAGGACTCCTGTGTGATAGTAATCACTGCTTATTCAGTAAAGCTTCTCTCTTTCCCAACTCCTGCTTCCCAGCTTTACTTGGGAAGGAGTGAGGTGGAGTAATGTGCACTGCAGTCTTTTTCCATGTTGTGGTTTGGGACGTGTCAGAGTTCCTGCAGGAGAATTCAACTCCCCGTTCAAATTGGCTACATCACCTCCCACTCCTTCCGGACCTTCCTCTCCCAGCTTCTAGGGAGTCTTTATATTCGACTCAGAAATGAATCAAAGTCCTTGAGTGGTGCAAATGATTAATGCACCTTACTGCTTACCTAAAAATCAGAGGTTTGAGTCCACTCAGAAGCTCCTCAAAAGAAAGACCTGGTGACTTACTTTAAACATAAAAATCAGTCACTGAAAACTCTGTGTGCACAGTTCTACTTGAACATACACGGGTTTGACAGAGTCGGATGGGACTTTATAGCAACTGGTATGGTTTTTGCTTTTAAAGTGCTGGTGGCTCTAGGTACTATGGTTAGTCCATCAATTTAAAATCAAGGAGTCCTCCTATTGGCAGTGTACATGATCCTCCTGATCCTCAGTTTTTCCATCTGTAAAATGGATGTGTCCGTTGATGGTATTCTCCCAGGCTGACAGACCTGGGAGCACTTGCTTGGTCTCAAGAGTTTCTTGAAGTCCTCCCAGCTTCACTCTGTTCTTTTATAAGCTGTAAATCTTCAAACTCAGCACTTGTTCCTCTTAGACAGCATGTTTCACCCCTTGGGCTCCCACCCAGATCTCCCCTTTCCTCCTTAACACTTCCTTAATTTATAGACTTCTATGGAAAGAGGGCTATAAACAAACTGACATTTCTGAACGGTGGTATGCTCTTTAAATCAAATCTCAGGCTACTAGCAGTATCACACGGGTAAAGGATAATACTCCCCTTGTAAGACAGGCTTTAAAGGAGATTAAGCTTGTAATGTGGAATAGAGTTTGATCCTTACTTTTCCTCTTCTACCTCCTCATGTAATTTAAAATCAACATCCGCTTCTTCTGTGTTTGTAAAAAAGTCCTTTAGATCTGAACTCTTTACTTAATCATCGTCAGTGACGTATGGGGTTACAGGGTGTACGACAATAAAAAGACTAGTGAGCCCAAAAGCTTATGTTTCCTGACCGAAAATGCAGGTTGGCACTGCCCCCAAGACAGAGTGTGTATGTGTGTGTATTATGTTTACACAATAGGATATCCAGAAACGATTCTATAGGGTATTCAGAAACGTTTTCTTCCCTCTGGTAGCGTAGTGGTTACGAATCGGGCTGTGAACCTTAAGGCCAGCAGTTCGAAACTACCAGCAGCTGTGCGGGAGAAAGATGAGGCTTTCTGCTCCTGTAAAGATTTACAGCCTCAGAAACCCTGTACAGGGTCGCTATGGGTCAGAACCGACTCGATGGCACTTAACAACAACAACAATGTCCAGTGAATGGGGAAACAGAAATTGAAAGTGCCATAGATTAAAAGGTAACACTTTAAAGGTAAGCTGTCCAAGAAAATGACTTTGAGAAAGAGAAGTAAGAAGAAGTGTCTTATATTCTTTGCA
>NW_006408572.1:16070619-16079807 GCF_000296735.1 Chrysochloris asiatica
ACATCTCTGCTCTTCAACACTTTAAAAAGTTCCTGTGCAGCAGATTTGCCCAGTGCAATACGTCGTCTGATCTCTTGACTGCTACTTCCGCGATTACATTGAATTAGGACAACAAATAAACATATATTTTATTTCTATGTTTGAACCACATAAAGAGAGAGACTGAGGGGTGGGGAGTAAGAAAACAGGAGGAATTAGAGGAGGTGGGGGTACGTGATGAGTTTGGAGAGAGAAAACAAGAGAATGAGACTAGAAAGGAACATGAAGACAGAGAACACACATAAGCCCATTCATGTACTCCACAGCAGCCCAGTGAAGTCAGTGCTCCACAAAGCCTGCATGAAAGAAGGAACTAGGCCCTAGGTGGGGCAAAGAAGCGATCTGAAGTCTGTAAAGTTGCAAAGGGGAAGGAACAATATTATCATGTGCCAAGTTGAGAGGGAGAAGGAAGGTCTCTTGGCATCATTACCTCAGGCAGAAATTACTTTGGGTCATTCAGGACTACATAGCTGTCCTCAGCCAGTATCCAAATTGGATTAAGTCCCAGAGCCCATGGCCTCTGGACAAACAACGTCTTCCACTGCTCTGAGGAAATTCACAGGATTCTGGAATAGTAGGGAAAGCTGGGGCTGTGGATTATAAATAAGTGTTGTCAGAGTTGTTTAGGGTCTTTGCTATAAAATGAATATGCCATATGAACTCCCTCTCTCCAGACTGTAGTTGAATAAAACTAGGCAGGACTCAAGAGTTCTGGTGTGGCGCTGTAGGATAAGCAATGGACCATAAGGTTGTTTGAATTGCAAGGTCGGCAGTTTAAACTCACCAACTGCTCCTTGAAAACCTTGTATAGTGTCGCTAGGAGTCAGACAGACTGTAGGGCACTTAAAAACAATGGTATAGTCTAATTAATATATCAAATAAAACCCTTTCTAAACAGAATTTTCTCCGCAGGTATAAGAGTTAGGATTCTAATACATAATTTTTGGGGGTGTGTTTTTTTGAAAAAAAGATTTTGGAGGGGAGCAGGGAACTCAACTCAATCTGTAGTTATGTCCTTAAGCTATACTCCCTCACTCTTGAAGGGCCAAGTCCGAAGGTGCACGCCACAGTCTAAAAAAGGTCTCCAGCAGGATTGCTCACTAATGGACACGTGATTAGCTTTTCTTCCTTTTCAGTCACACTTCCCAGCATTCTCACCGGGCCTCTCAGGACCACCTCCCAAATAGACTGCATACACCCAAATTCTTGTCCTCAGGGTTTACTTTGGGAGGAACCCAAACTAAGACATTTTATTTGAAATGCTTCATATAGCCTTATATAAATACAATCAAGGTCTCTGCCAAAACTTAAAAAAAAAAAAAAAAGTCAAGGTACAGTGGAAAGTGTATTAAATTTGCTTTATTGAGAGTCAGAAAAGAACCAGGTAAAAAACAAAGGGAAATCTAATAACAGCTTCATGAACTTGACCACCAACACACAGATTTCTTTTTCTTCTAATAATTCAGACAACCACGCAACAAAAATTTACAGATGTCAGATCAGTAGAATTTCTTTATTAAAAAAGTACTCATTTACATCTCATTAAACCTTGATCAAGGGTCCGCTGCTATTTGAATTTAATATTGCTTTTCTATGCCTTTTGTGGTTGTCCATACCCTAAGTCCTCCAATTCTTTCTTCCTTTCTTTAACATTTTATTGTACATTGGATGAAGGAGCAGATCCGTATTCAATTCAACAATTCATCCACATTGAATTTCATGTCATTGGTTCCAATCCCCACAACTTTGGCATCATTTATCCCTCTTGCTCCCTGTGTTTCCTGTTTCCACTCCTCCTTTTGAAGAGCCCTCCTGAACTTTGTCCCTGGGCTTATGCTGACCATTTGATCTTGGATGGTTGATTCTTTAAAGGTGTTTGGATTTCACCAGTGCTTTTAGTGTAGTGGTTACGAATCGGGCTGCGAACCACAAGTTTGAAACTACCAGCTGCTCCATGGGAGAAAGATGAGGCTTTCTGCTCCCGTAAAGATTTACAGCTTCAGAAACCCTGTTCAGGGTTGCTGTGGGTCGGAACCGACTTGATGGCACTTAAACATTGTTCCACTTGTAGACTTGTCTATTGCTTGGCTGAGGAACACTGGTAGTGTTGTGGATTAGGAGCTGGGCTGTTAACCACAAGGTCAGCAGTTCAAATCTACCAGCTGCTCCTAGAGAGAAAGATGAGGCTTTCTGCTCCCATACTGGTTTAGAGTCTCAGGAGCCCTGTACAGGGTTGCTGTGAGTCAGAACCAACTCCACAGCACATAACCACCACCACCAACATTGCTTGATTGAGGGAGTGAATTCAGTTCCAGGCCTGAAGAATGCCTGAGGGTCATAGTCTCAGAGTTCCTCCAGTCTCTGTCTGACCAGTAAGTGTGGTCTTTTTTAGGATTTTGAATTTTGTTCCACATTTTTCTTCTACTCTGATATGATCACTTGTAGAGTTGGTGATAGTGGTAGCTAGACACCGTGTAGTTTTTCTAGTCTCAGGGTCATGGAGGCTGATGTTCAGGTAGGTGTTCCATTGGTCCACTGGACTAGTTGTTTGCGTGTGTTGTCAACTTTCGTCACTTTTCTTTCCTCCAGACAGGGAGATACCAATAGTTGGACATTAGATGACCACTATGAGCGTAGTGGTTACGAATCGAGCTGCGAACCTCAAGGTCAACAGTTTAAAACTACCAGCGGTTCTGCGTGAGAAAGATGAGGCGTTCTGCTCCCGTAAAGATTTACAGGCTTGGAAACCCTGTGCAGGGTCACTATAAGTCAGAACCAACTCCAGGTTCTTACCAATAACAACAACAACGAGTCTTTAAGACTCCAATCCCTAGTCACCAAAATCAGCTATAGAACAGTCCCTGTGGACTCTGTAATGCCATTAACCTTGGTGTTCTCTGAGAGTATGGCCTTGAGCCTTCAGGTCCAGCCACTCATTCCCTCCAAATGTGGCTATGTTTAAGAAGCTCTCATAACATTGCTCCAGTATACTCCATCACAAGGATATATTGGCAACAAAGGTAAATGCACGTGTACAAGTGTCCTCTGCCAAACCTACACATATTCCTGGGCATACTCCTCCTCGCCCTCCTACACTGGTTCAGCCAGCACATGTATCCATGCTCCTCTGAACCTCCGCTCCTGAGAGCAGCTGCTGCAGGAGGAATCTCACAGAACCACACGACTGACTGCAGTGGTTATATCATTCTCTGCATCACAGTCCCTCCTGTTTGAACTTGGCTTTTTAAGTTAAAAGGTGCTTCTTCTCCACACGCTATTTTGTTTGAACTGAACAATGAATAGATCTGTGAAGTAGTTGAAGCATGTTGCTCAAATCTACAGTTAAGAAGACTGAGGTTTAAAGAAGATAGATCATCTGACCAAAGTTGCAAAACAAGAAGGCACTTCACTGACAATCCTAGAGTTCGTACATTTGCTCTCCCAGTTTCATACGCTTTCCATAACAACCCAGGCCCCTAAGCCATACACACACGTAACACACTTAGCTACTAAACGAAAGCACCCAAAATTGACCTACTTTCAGAAAAGAGCAGCCATCGAAAACCCTTTAGGGCACAGTTGTACCCTGATAGCATCCCTAAGAGCATCAATTAGTTTTCAGTTACCTGCAAAGAGCAATTTTCCCAAATTAAAGTATCCATGCATTCACATATTCATTAATCAGACATTCAATAGTTATATAAATTCAAATAACTTAGGTAAAAGTCTTTCCATTAAAAGAGACTTTCCTCGGGTTATAAAAGGCCCTATCCTAAATTGCCTTCAAAGTCTGCTTTTTACTTCTGCTAAGTGGTGGGCACGTTTTATTAAACAAATTCACTCCATAAAAATGTAGGTCTTCACATCTGTATCCGTCCATAAATTGTTGCTGTTCTTGTGTGCCATCCGGTAGGTTCCGACTCATAATGACCCTGTCATTATGTCCAAGAGCAGCTGGTGGGTCTGAACCGCCTGCCTTGTGACTAGCAGCCCAGTGCTTATCCTATAGCACTACACAAGGACTCCCATCTATAAATTGTTGTTGTTGTTGTTATCTGCCGTGGAGTCGGTTCCGACTCATAGCGACCCTGCACAGGGTTTCCGAGGTGTAAATCTGTATCGAAGCAGAAAGCCTCATCTTTCTCCCGTGGAACAGCTGGTAGGTTCAAACTGCTGACCTTAAGGTTCGCAGCCCTATTCATAACCACTACGCTACCAGAGCTCCTTGTTGTTGTTGTTGTTAGGTGCTGTGGAGTCGGTTACTCCTAGTGACCCTGTACTGGGTTTCCAAGGCTGTAAATCTTTACGGGAGCAGAACACCTCCTCTTTCTCCTGCGGAACTGCTGGTAGTTTTGAACTGCTGACCATGAGATTAGCAGCCCGATTCATAACCACTATGCTACCAGAGCTCCTTAGAAAGGAAAAAATCCAGGGTCATTATGAGTCAGAACTAACTTGATGGCACTTAACAACAATTCCTTATTGTCAGCAGCAGAATTCCAGAAAGAGTGAATCTGAAAAGTGTTGGGACTCTTCAAACAAGCACAACCCAACCCTCAGACATCCTTGGCCCCAAGTGGGAAGGCTGTTTATGTCCCCTTTCTTGTAAGTCCCCTGTCTAGCAGGAACCCTGTTACCTGGCTCGCTCTGAAGACATACTCATTCCTGGAACTCCGTTCCTAGTACTCCACTGGCTTCCAACAAGGAGTGTTTATAGTCACAGTTCTACAGCTGGGAACCATAAGGCATGAATGAACGTGTGCCCGTATTTTCGAGCAGATTTTTGTCAGGAATGTACTAAACACTTCATAAATTAAGCCCTTGGCTGCCAAGGTACCTCTGATATCAGATTATTCATCGCTAGCCATTCCTTGCACAAAACCCAGGGGACTGATATATCGAATTGTGCCAGCATTTTCTTTTATTCTCCTTAAAAAAAATTTTTTAATGGAAAATGTTGGGGGGAAGGGATGGATACCTCACCCTGTCCCACCCTACACAATTACAGATGTGCACTATGGGCACTCTGTCATTTTTTCCCAGTTCTCCAGCCATACTATCCTTCTCCCCAAATACTCTTAGACAGAAATAGGTAAGTAGAGTTGCTGCTTTTGGGGGAATGTGGAAGACTGGCAAAGACCCTGAATGACTTGGATTTTCCTGAGGTTTAGTGTGTGCCAGGCATAGTTATACATACAATAATCCTCTGAGGTTTACCAGTTGCTATGAAGTCAACTCCAACTCATGGTGACCCCTGGTGGTCACAGTACAAGTGTGCATCATAGAGAATTCAGTGAAAGCCAGTTAGTTGCCAAGTCTGTCTTCTAAGGACTCGCAGCTCCGAGAGCATTAGCCATTTTTACCATACAGGGGACGCCTCTTCCGATGTAGGTTAGCTAAGAAACTAAAGCACTTAAGTAACTTGTTTAAGGTCTCATATCTAGTTCATGACAGAAATGGGATTCATAAAGAGCACCAGTGGTCTTAACCATTCACTAAAATGCCTCTGCTCTGGGTGTAGCTGACTCATGAGTCAACTGGGCAGAAGATGTTTGAGGTGGGGACCTCAGTCCCCTCCCCCCCCACAACACCTATTCATTCATATGTTAATGCAATGAACATGCACACAGGGACTACTGTGTTAGCATGAAGGCTCTGTAGGATAAACACAGGCTTACACACTACAAGGTTGGCAGTTCAAACCCACCAGCTTCAGGAGAAAGATGAGGTTTTCTGCTTCTGCAAAGATTGATAACCTCAGAAACTCTATACTGGGCCCCTGTGCGTCAGAACCAACTCGATGGCACTTACCAACAATACTAACTGTGCTAAAAGATGTCAAACTAGTTTCTTCTTCTTTAGCAGCAGAATCTTCTCTTCCAAGAGATGCATGTGTAATAGCCTAATACATAAAGTAATTCTAAGCGGAGCCTTCCTGTTTGAGCAGGTGATAGGGGTGCAGCATTTCAACATACCCATCTCTAGAGGCAGACCCGGAGACACTCCACCAACAGGACCACCCTGAGACATGCAGACAGTTTCAAAGCAATGAGTCCGGCAGTGTTTTAGAGGACTGCTGATTGTGCCTGGAGAAGAGAATGAAAGAGGTGGCAGGGTCACCAGTAGTTAGTTGGATTTTCTTCTTTGTTCTAGAACCAGGAACTCTAACCTCAAGTTTGCAAGGGTCTCATTGCTCTGGTAGCGTAGTGGTTACGAATCAGGCTGTGAACCTCAGGGTCAGCAGTTCGAAACTACCAGCTGTTCTGTGAGAGAAAAATGAGCCTTTCTGCTCCTATAAAGATTTACAGCCTTGGAAACCCTGTACAGGGTCGCTATGAGTCAGAACCGACACCATGACACATAACCGACCAACCAACCATTGCATGACAGTTAAATGTCTAGGTGCTCCAAGAGATGTTTAAAAATGTGTGCTGCACAGGACTGTGGCAAGTTTCTGTATCTCAGTTGAAAATGTTGTTGTTGTTAAATGTCATCAAGTTGGTTTGACCCATAGCGACCCTGTATAGGGTTTCCAAAGAACAGTTGGTGAGCTTGAACTGCTGACCTTGCAGTTCAAACCGACTTTGCAGTCCAGTGCATTAACCCACAGTACCACACCAGGACTCCCACCCCCTCTCTCTCTATATGTGTGTGTGTTGTTGTTGTTAAGTGTCATTGAGTCAGTTCTGACTCATAACGACCCTGTATAAGGTTTCCGCAGCACCACACCAGAACTCCAACTAGATGGCACATAGCAACAAGAATTTCCCTGTTTGAACATAGGGAATGAGAATCACTTAAAGCAGAAAAATTTAATATCTTAGATTCACTGTGCTCCTCTGGAGGTATTTACTACAAAATGTGCATTTGATAGATGTGCAGTGTGTTGACAGCTGTTTTTAAAAACAATGGCATTGAATTCCCCACTATTCTTTTGACTGCAAGAGCTGGAAATAAAGCTTAAATTAACATAAATAAAAATATGTGCTGGCCAATTCCCTAGCCCTAAAAGTGGACAACCTACAGGCGGGCTGGTTTGGGAAACTATTATCCGCTCTGTCTGTCTTCCCAATGCTAAGGTTCCAAAGGAAAGGTTCCAAAGGCAAGACTTTCCAGAAGAAAAGTCTTTGTAGATGCCGGATTGGCTTGTATTGAGTCACATGCCCAGATCTGAACTGCTCCCCAATGGTCAGTGGTTCTCTGATTGGCAATCTGAGGTCACATGCTTGTCCCTGTGGGAAGACAGTGGGATCTGTGATTGCCACCCTCTTGGGAACACAAGGTGTGGCATGGCTCCTCGAAAGGAAGCATTATGTATTCATTGTACATTTTATAGGTATTCTATGACTTGGCTGACTAACAGTCTCAGTCCTTTCATTTATTGTTTCATGGATTCATTCATAAAATATCTGTGGATGTCTACTAGGTACCAAGCTATGTTTTGACCGTTTAGAGACCCAATGTCCAAGTCTTGACATCTTATTCAGATGGCAGGTCAAAGTAGGGTAAGAAGGGCACACTGGACAGCATTTTGGATGAGACTTAAGACCAGATTCCCTGACCCTTTAGTTCACAGAAGCTGCTCTCACCCTAGTTATTATAACACATGATTTCCTAAAATTTTACCAAGAAACGCTTGACCCAGTTATTATTTTATTCTGAAGTTTTGTGCCACACAAGGATGACTTTTAATCCTGGATTTCAGCAGTGTCAGTTTACTGGTTCTAGAGAGGGCTCAGTTTACCTCAGATGTCCTTTTGTACCTTAGCAACACTCAAACTCAATGGTTGCCTTTCCTAAGTTTCCCAATAAAGTAAGAATTCCCATTTCAACTCACTCACCATGCATTCCTCAACCTCAAAAGCCTCACCCTTCTTAAACACATGCCAGGTGATAGTATCATTAACTTCTTCAGCTCAGGCTGCTATCTTACCAGGACATGGTCAAGTTGCCACATACCTGTTTTTTTCTAATTATAACCTGCTTACAACCAGCTGTATGCTGGACCTGACTCAAGCTGGCATGTGAGCATCTCTCCGCAACTTCACCTTCAAGTAAATCCTGTTTTGGAAAGCTTGACATAGGCTCTGGTGGGAGGATTTGCATCATAATGATCACAGATGGAGAAGACTGATGCCTGAAGGACAATAAGGTGTGTTTTTTGTTTTTGTTTTCTTTTGAGGAGGGATTACAGAATGATTCATGTGATTCATCCAAGTAGAGATGACAAGTAGGAAGTTAGATATTGAAATGAGGATATCAGGGAAATGATCTGAGATGGCATTTTTAGCACAGGATGATTTCAACCTTGAGAACTGATGAAGATTGTCTAGAGAGACACTCTAGAAAAAGAAGAGAGGCGGGCCTATACATCTGGAGATTGCATAGCTGAGGAAGAGGCAACTAAGTTGAGAGGCGGAAAGCAAAATAAAAATGTGTTATCAAAGGAGCCAAAAGAAGTGAGGGATTAACTGTCTGTTGTGAGTGGTTAGGAAGATGAGAACAGAAAACTGTCCCTGGGATTTGGCAAGGTAGACATGACTGGAAACTTTTGCTAAAGGAATTTTTGGAATGATGGGGTTGTAAACCAGATTGGAAAGTATAAGAGTAGACAGGAGCGAAGACATTGGAGTGATTACAGCCAATTTTATCACAAGAAGTAGAGTGGAGAAATTCGACAGGGTGTGGAGATGAGGTGGGAACAGGAAAGTTATATTTTTATAAGATGATTTAGAGTAGATTCCATCTCAAGTTAGGCTGTTCAAACTCACCAGCTGCTCCTTAGAAACCTATACAGGGTCACTAAGAGTCAGTTATATGAAGAAAAATGTGGCACCCAGATTGGAGGAAGACTCATTAACAACCAAGTGAAGAGAACTTAAAATACTTAACTGGTGAAGATCAAAGACCACAGCCTTCGGTATGGATTGCATCTCAACAAAAAGAAAACAAAAATCCTCACCACTGAATCAATAAGCAACATTCTTTTCAACGGAGAAAAGATTGAAGTAGTCAAAGACTTCATTTTTCTTGGATCAACTATCAGCACTCATGGAAGTAGTAGTCAAGAGATCAGACGACGTATTGCATTAGGTAAATCTGCAGCACAAGACCTTTGTAAAGTGTTGAAGAGCAATGATATCAGCTTG
>NW_006408572.1:16080317-16081456 GCF_000296735.1 Chrysochloris asiatica
GAAGTGACTTCAAGGCACTTAACAACAGCAGCAAGACTAGATTCCCTGCAGATGTAAATGACCCAAACATTTATAGTGTGTTTGCTTTTTCAAAATGTCTAATTTACTTATTTGATTAAAACAAAAAACAATATGTATTGTGTTTTATTTTGCTGTTAGAGGTAATGAACTAAAAACTCAGGAATTTTCAGTGATTTACACAAGACCACATGGCATGGGCGGGTGTGTATGTGTGTTTGTTGGTGAACAAGTCATCTGGAGATTGCATAGCTGTGACCTCAGGGAGTAAGGCCTTTCCATTTCTTGATACTGATTAAAACTCAGCAAACATTTATTATATACCTATGTGCCACCGAATTTCAAAAAAATTATAGAGCTGAGTGTGATCTGAAATTATTTAACCTCATCAAAAAGGCACATTTGAAAAGAAAATCCAGAATATTGTTGACAGTGGACAAGGGAAACCAGGGTACTTCTTTATTCCAGCAATCACATTCCCGGATCTTCTCTCCTTCACCTCCCACTGTCTAAACAGAGTTTATAAACTGAGATTGGTGGGAAGCAAGATCTCTTTTGGCTTCTTAATGCTGATTTTTCCTCACTCTTTTCTTTGGTTCCATTTGTAGATATCACACCTTCTTCTGGATTACTCCCTTTTTCTAGGGTGTGGTTTATTCTTGAAGCTGGGAGGCAGTTCTAAGGATGCAGAGTTCATGACTGTCGGGGTGGAAGTTTCATTTTAAGTGGAAGCTTTGTGAGATAATCCCTGAATAGCACAAATTTCTGCAAAGCTGCTTAGAACAACTCATTATTTGTGGATGGGTAAGGGAGTTTCCATTGAAGTCCTTGGGAATGAGTTTTCCATGTTCTTATTTATTTGCCCAGGAAGTTTTATTTTTTACACCTTATGGCCCTCCTGGAGTCCTGGTGTAGTGCTGTGGGTTAATGCACTATGAACTGTGAGGCTGGTGGTTCAAGCTCACCAGCTGCTTCTTGGAAACCCTATGCAGGGTTGCTATGGCTCAGAGCCGACTTGATGACACTCAACAACAACATGGCCTGACTGGGATACAACATAGCCTGACTAGTTTCAAACTCCACTAAGAATTCTCAGGAGGAAGTGTTCTACCTCACCTTAA
>NW_006408572.1:16081982-16090350 GCF_000296735.1 Chrysochloris asiatica
AACAAAATATTGCTTTTATCATGTTGTTCAACCATGACTATTATCCATTTCCAAAAATTTCCATCACCCTTACCAGAAGCGCAGTGACTCCTAAGCAGTGAGTCATGCTTTGCCCCTCTCTCATGCTCACCCTAGTCATTGTTGTTGTTAAGTGCCGTTGAATTGGTTGTAACTCAGTGACCCAGTATATTTTCCAAAGAGAATTGGTATGTTTGAACTGCCAACCTTGTGGTTAGCAGTCCTGTGCTTATCTAAAGTGCCACACCAGGAATGTATACACATGCAATGGAATACTGGAATTGTGGTGTGGCGCTGCGGGTTAATGTGCTGAACTGCAAAGTCGGTTTGAACCGCAAGGTCAATGGTTCAAGCTTACCAGCTGTTCCTTGGAAACCCCATACAAGGTGGCTATGGGTTGGAACTGACTCAACAGCACTTATCAACAACAACACAATGGGATATTACTCTTTATAGCTGATTAATATTCCATTGTATGTATATATTCCATTTTGCTTATACATTCATCCACAGTTAGACATTTAGATTAGCCTATCGTGAACACTCATGTACAAATATCTGAATTGTGTTTTATAAGGAAAAACACAAATTGAAAACAAGAAGCTTCACCTTTCTCTGTAGAAAATTAAGGAAGTGGTTCCCTTCCTTTCAGAATTCACTTTAATTAACTTGTAATAGTAAATTCTTTCTTTGTCTGTTTGAACAGTGTGGAAACTTAAGAGATCTTACTAAAGATAACTTTAGAATAGTCTATCTTTCTGTTTCTTGGAAGGAAATTAGCATAAACTCACACGGCCAATCTGGGACAGAAAACTTAGAAAATGAACAATTATCATGAAATTATGAAGGTAATGGGTTGTATACCCTTGACTCTACAATAGTTAAGTTTCTACCCTTTTTTATAATCCCTTTAGCCAATTGCCTGTGATGTATGAAATCCTGGTTTAATGTTTACTCAATAATAAAACTCGTTTCTCTTCTATTTTTGTGCCGAGGTGTTCTGGGTTGGGATTAGCTTTTGTTTTTAATAACTTTTCACCAACAATCCCTGTGGCAGTATAGGACAAAGCACAGGACTACAAGTCAGTTTGAACCAAAAGGTCTGCAGTTCAAAGTCACCAGCTTCTCCTTAGAAACTCTATACAGTGTAGCTATGAGTCGGAATGGACTTGATGGCACTTCACAACAACAACCATGTGTACCCAGGAGTGAAGTTACTGGGTCTTATGGTAATTCTTGGAGTCCTGCTGTGGCACTGTGGGTTAGTGCGCTGGACTGCAAAGTCGGTTTGAACTGCAAGGTTGGTGGTTCAAGCTCACCAGCTGCTCCTTGGAAACCCTATACAGGGTTGCTATGGGTTGGAACTGACTTGACAGCACTTAACAACAACAACAAAAACATGGTAATTCTTAAGGAACCCGGTGGTGCTGTAGGATAAACACTGGATTGCTAGCTATAAGGTCAGTGGTTAAAACCTGCTGTCTTCCGTGGGAGAAAGATGAGGTTTTCTGCTCCCATAAATATTTGAAGCACAGGAAACCCTATACAGGGTTGCAGTGAGTCAGATTGATTCTCTGGCAGTATGTTGGGTCTGGGGTATGGTAATTCTTAGCATAATTCTGTGGAGTTTCTGAGTGGCACAAATAGGTAAGCACTTGAGTACTGACTAAAACCCATCTAGAGGTGTTTTGTAAGAAAGGCTTGGTGAGTTACTTCTGAAAGGTCACAGCCTTGAAAACGGATGGAACACAAATGGTCATACTCTGACATACAAGGGGTTGCTCTGAGTCTGATTCAATTCCACATCAACATGAAAATTCTATGCGTACTTTTTTGAGGAGCCACCAAGCTTTCTACAACTGGGTATTTGTAATACCAGTCTCCCTACTACCAAAGTCTCTGCTGCAAAAGATCTCTCTAAAGTGTGAAAGATGTTACTTTGAGGACTTAAGGTATGCCTCATCCAAGCCATGGTATTTTCAGTAGCCTCATATGCATGTGAAAACTGCACAGTGAATTTTTGTTGTTGTTGTTAGGTGCCATCGAGTTGGTACCGACTCATAGCAACCTTATGCACAGCAGAACGAAACATTGCCTGATCCTGGGCCAACCTCACTATTGTTGCCACGCTTGAGTCTGTTGATGCTGCCACTTGGCCAATCCATCTCGCTGGGGTTCTTCCTGTTTTTCTCTGACCCTCCACCTTACCGAACATGGTATCCTTCTCCAGTGACTGGTCCCTGATGACAATATGTCCTAAGTATGAGAGATGAAGTTTGGCCATCTTGGCCTCTAATGAGCACTCTGGCTGCACTTCTTCCAAAACGCACCTATTGGTTCTTTTGGCAGCCCATGGCACTTTCAATATTCTCCTCCAACACCATAACTCAAAATCTTCGATGACCAAAGAAGAGATTGATGCATTTGAGCTATGGTGTAGGAGAAGAGTGTTGAAAGTACCTTGAAGAACAAAGGAAGGAAATACAGTCAGAAAGTTACTGTGGACATGTTATCAGGAGGGATCAGTCCCTGAATAGGAACATTATGCTTGGTAAAGAGGAGGGTCAGCAAAGAAGAGGAAAACCCCCAATGAGATGGATTGACACAGTGGCTGCGGCACTGGGCTCAAATAGAGCAATTGTGAGGAGCAGACAGTGTTTTGTTCTGTTGTGCATGTGATTACTGTGAATCACAACTGACTCACTGGCACCTAACAACAACAACAACAACAACAACCAATGTCCACTATCCTTTGCCACGAGGTTTCTTTTGGGTCACCTAAAACTGATCTCAAGTAGCTCTGTTAGCTGTTGTAATGAAACTATAACAGAACAGATTACTTCCTGTTACTATCCTGGTGTGGCGCTGTGGATTAATGCGCTGGACTGCAAAGCAGGTTTAAATCGCAAGGCCAGTGGTTCAAGCTCACCAGTCAATCTTTGGAAATCCTATACAGGGTCGCTATGGGTCGGAACCGACTCAACGGCACTTCACAATAACACCAACAAGGCACAACATGCACATGAAAGGAGCCAGAGAGACAGAGGTTTAAGCAAGCAAGATTTATTAAAGCACGGACTTTCTCACAGAGAGGAGAACAGGCTTCCACCTCATGAGTGAGGGGAGCATCCAGGGAGGTCTTGGTTTCACTTTTTAAGCTGCTTTTCCTTCAGGGTGGGCTCCAGGTCTTCTGATAGTTATTTCCTGATCCCTACATTTTCATATCATAATTTAGGGTTCATAGTTGTCCATTTCTTCCTGGGTTTTCTGTACCCCTTTTCCATTATATAAACTCAGTATTAGTCTTTTGTCCATATGCCTGATTTGGTGGGAGGTTCCCTTTTCTATCTTTCATTTTCCTATACCTCCTTTTATTAGACTCTCATCTCCTGCATTCATTATGGTGGACTTTGATGAAGCCCTCTTCCCTCTCTTAATCACCTAATGAAACTATAGATTTACTTTCTACTAGAAACGAAAACACAGAGTTTTAATGAAGGGTACAATGTTTCATGAAATGGGGCCGCACACAAGCTGATGCTGCTTTGTATTTCAAATTGCAGAGAAAGAGAACTTTTTTTTAATCAGGTGAAATAAATCAAGGGAAGAAATTTAACAAAAAGTAATAAAAGTTTGTTAAACTAAGGTAGGGACTAGACACAGGATAGTTTGTGTTCTAGGGAGGGGGCAATACACAGCATAGTTTGGGTTCTAGGGAGGGGGTTCTAGGTGGATGGGAGAACAATTAGGCAGATTTGCATGGGCTAAGTGGGACAGAGGTAAATAATGATGTATGCACAACCTTGGAACAACAGGGCTCTGGGATACAAGGATTGAGGCATGGTTTGATGGGTAAAAGAGGGGAAATAATCTTAAAATGCTTAGCTGTCTTTTGAAGTTTGGTTTCCCTTGCCTACTTCAATAAATAACATTCTTATCAATGGAGAAAAGATTGAAGTTGTCAAGGACTTCATTCTTCTTG
This sequence comes from Chrysochloris asiatica, assembly GCF_000296735.1. Classification (NCBI taxonomy): domain Eukaryota; kingdom Metazoa; phylum Chordata; class Mammalia; order Afrosoricida; family Chrysochloridae; genus Chrysochloris; species Chrysochloris asiatica. The sequence continues at coordinate 16,085,983 of NW_006408572.1, forward strand.
GATCAACTATCAAAACTCACAGAAGCAGCAGTCAAGAGATCAAACGATGAATTGCATTAGGCAAATCTGCTGCACAAGACCTTTTTAAAGTGTCGAAGAGCAAAGGTGTCAGCTTGAGGACTAAGGTGCACCTGACCCAAGCCATGGTGCTTTAAATGACATCATATGCATGTGAAAGCTGGACAGTGAATAAGGAAGACCTTAGAAGAATTGATGCTTTTGAGTTATGGTGTTGGAGGAGAATATTGAAAGTGCCATGGGCTGCCAAAAGAACCAATAGATCTGTGCTGGAAGAAGTGCAGCCTGAGTGCTCCTTGGAGGCCAACATGGCCAAACTTTGTTTCTCATACTTTGGACATATTGTCAGGAGGGACAAGTCACTGGAGAAGGATATCATGTTTGGTAAGATGGAGGGTCAGAGAAAAAGAGGAAGACCCCCAATGAGATGGATTGGCCAAGGGGCAGCATCGATGGACTCAAGTGTGGCAACAGTACTGAGGATGGCCCAGGATCGGGCAGTGTTTCATTCTGCTGTGTATAAGGTCGCTATGGGTCGGTACCAACTCTATGGCACCTAAAAACAACAACAACTATTGTAAAATAGACACTTGAGGGGAAGAGAAAGGAATAGCCAGAAACATAACTATAGAAAGCTTGTAAGTCTGTCTTTAGGCTATAACTTATTGGAATACCTAAAATGGGGCTAGAACTTGCCCAGTGAAAGAGACTTCCTACTGAGCCTCTGCATTACATAAGACCAGAGGTAGAATCGTGATCCTCATCCAGAATCATCTGAGTTGGGAAATTTCCACTTGAAAAGACAAGCAGACCACCCTGGAGTGGCTAGAAGAACAGAAGATACTTCTTGAAAGAAAGGCCGGCTGGAAAAATAAAAAAAACAATAATGGCAGTCCAATTGACTACTACAAGAACAAGGAAGTTGTTTGTTGGGGAGCCATCAAGGCAAGTGGATGGGTGCCCTCAGGGCAAACTCCCCTCCAAGACTGAGACTCAAGAAGAATACATGAGCAGGTATGTGGTCTTGCTGTTGACCACACTGGTCTACCGATAAGGGGAAGTGGGAATAAAACAGCAATGAAGTTGTGAGCTAAGTCCAACCACATTCAATAGACTCCTGTTAACCTGGATTGTGACCTGGTTGACCAACAGCATGGTGAGTGAGACCTGGGGACTCCTGGGCCCAGGGATAGGGACATAGCCATAGAGGACTAGAGAGGAGAGTGAAGTGTCCAGCTGATATGAAACAAGGGGAGATGCACAAGAACACCCATAATTGCAGATAGTACCCATTTGACTTGGCTTCAATGGCTGGATGATCAGAACTGGACTAGAGGAAGCCAGAAGAAGGAAAAGAGTAACCCACTACAATTTAATGAACTTGACCTATACTTATGGATGTAGTAGCTCAAAAAAGGGAACAAATCTTTACGGCAAGGATCATTCCCACCCCCTCAGTACACAGAGTTAACAGGGATGGGCAACTTAGACATTGGCTACCCAAAATGGGGCGGGGTGGGGGTGGGGAGGCTACAAAGGCACAAAGTGACTGGCTTACAAGCTTTCAAGAGGAAGCCTAGTTTCGGAGGATGTAGGGGAAGGGAAGGTAGAATCTCCACTGATTGGCTTCCAGCCTGTCTGAATGGGGCTGGTGAAAGGAAATGGGATAAGACTCTTATAGTTCAATAGTGAATAATTACTATCAGGACTGATTGTGAGTGTTGCAAATGTAAAGGTAGATGTTTCGTAACAAAAGGAGGGGAGTGCTTGATCTTGCAGTCCTGGAGGAGAGGACTCTGGGACCATCAAGAGAGAAGAGAGAAGAGAGAAGAGGGAATGCGGCACCCTATCTAGAGAAACAGTGACACCAGAGATGGAGGCAGAGACAATGATGTCCAGAGATGGAGGGGTTGGGGACTCTAGGCCCAGGGAGGGAGAGGGGCTGTGTGCTGACGGCCGAGGGGCAGGCTTGCAGTGTATACCCTTTGGTTGTTTGAATGGTTATAGATTCCTGAGTGCTTCGGTGTACATCCAAAAAAAAAAAAAAAAAGAAGAAGAAGAAAAGAACAAAGAGGAAATGGAAGGAAGCAAATGCTGTTGATTGATGATGCATGGAGGGGATCGTAATCATTGCAATGAAACAAAATATGATAGGTTGAATATAAAGCTGATGCTCTCCCATGTAAACTATCACTCAAGTCACAATAAAAACTCAAAAAAAATGTTTTTTAAACTATAATTTTAAATATTTACAACAATAATTTTGTCACATTCTGAGATTGTTCCATCCTTAGATTTGTGTAACAAGGCATTCTGTCTGGAATAAATTGTAGGCAGACTTTAAGTCTTAAAACTGAAGTACTGGCATAATTGAAATGGGGTGACTTAGTCACTACACGATCTGTTGTTACTGTTCTTAAGTGCCATTGAGTCGGTTCCAACTCAAAACAACCCAGTATGGGGTTGATAAGGAGAGGCTGGTGGGTTTGAACCACTGAACTTGCAGTTAGAAGTCCAGTGCTTATCCTAACAGTGCCAGACCAGGACTTTGCACAATGTGTTGGCAGACTTTAAACATTAAAACTCTGGTAGTGGTGTAACTGAAATGAGTGAGTTCAGGCCTGAATTAAAACTCCAATCTGAATTCAACTGAAATCTTCACTTCTGCTGTTCTAAAGAGAAGGTTCAGCCTTTTTGTCAAAATTCAACTGTTGTAATACAAAGAGAACAAAAGGAAGGATTTCTGACTTGGAAGAGAAATTATTTGTTGAAGCTGTTTGTTAAGGGTGTTTACAATCACAGCCATATGTCTGTCTCTCCCCTTATTTTAAGATTACATGCTTATGACTTTGCTTAGTTACAGGTTTACCAAGAGTTAGCAGATATGGAGGGGAAGATTCCAGTAAGTGAAAATGCAGTTTAAATAAGAATTGGTTAATTGATATTTATCTCATCTTGGTTAGAATTAGGAGATAGTGTGAGCTTCATCTTAACATTACTCAATCTAATTGTATTTCTTAACCTCCAGGGACGTGCTTGAGCACGGCGTTCTTTTAAGACTAAGCTGAGTAAATATTATTTTCTTTGCTTTAGCTTTTTATTGTGAATTGAGTGAAAGTTTGCAGAGCACATCATCAGTTTTACTTTCAACAAATCCTACACTTGGTTTCATCTTAATGACTACAAGCCCCTTATTGCAACATCACTTTTCCCACTCCCTCCTTCTTTCTCCACCTTCCTGAATTTTCTGCCCCTTTGATCTCAGATGGCTGTGCATTCTGTGGTGTGCGTATCCCACTAGCATTTTTGCCCCTGTTATTTGTGAACCTTTAGGATACGCACCGAACTGCAAGGTCCTTTGAACCGCAAACTCACCGGCCACTCCTCAAAAACCCTAGACAGGGTTGCTATGAGTCAGAACTGACTTGACTGCACATAGTAATAAGAAAACCAGCACCTTCGAGCCACCGAGTCCTGGTGTGGCGTTGCAGGATAATGCACTGGACAGCAAGGTTGGTGGTTCAGACTCACCAGCTGCTCCTCAGAAACCCTAGACAGGGTCGCTATGAGTCAGATCCGACTTGATGGCACTTAATAACAACAACAATATACCTATCTGGAATTCCTTGTGCAGTGCTGTTGGAGAAGCACCGGATGGCTAACCACAAGGTCGTCACTTCAAACTCACCAACTGCTCCTTGGGAACCCTATACAGGGTCATTATGAGTTGGAACTGACTTGATGGCACTTAACGATTAAAAAAAAAAAAAATTACCTATCTACTGTTGTTGGTGGAGCCCTGGTGTGGCACTGTGGGTTAATACGCCAGACTACAAAGCCGTTTGAACTGCAAGGTGGGCAGTTCAAGCTCACCAGCTGCTCTTTGAAAACCCTATAACAGCTGTTGTTGTTAAGTGCCATCAAGTTGTGTGAAGTCCTGGTATGGTGCTTTAGAATAATTATGCATTGGATTTGTAACTGCAAGGTCAGTGGTTCAACCCCACCAGCTGCTCCTTATAATCTCTATACAGGGTCTTTATGAGTCAGAACCAACTGGATGGCATTTAACAACACATCATGCTATGGTTAAGTGCTGGGGTGCTTACTTCAAGGTGGGCACTTCTAACCGACTACCTACTAAACTTCGTCTCTCATACTTTGGACATATTGTCAGGAGAGAACAGTCGCTGGAGAAGGATATCATGCTTGGTAAGATGGAGGGTAGGAGAAAAAGAGGAAGACCCCCAACAACATGGATCGGCCAGGTGGCATCATTGATAGACTCAAGTGTGGCAGCGGTAGTGAGGTTGGCCCAGGATCGGACATTGTTTCGTTCTGCTGTGCATGGGG
>NW_006408572.1:16090690-16098342 GCF_000296735.1 Chrysochloris asiatica
GAAAGCCTCATCTTTCTCCCGTGGAGCAGCTGGTAGTTTCGAACCGCTGACCTTAAGGTTCGCAGCCCGATTCGTAACCACTACGCTACCAGAGCAAAAAAAGAAGAAGAAAAGTTATTGTCAGGCACTCTACAAATGCTAACTCACTATAATACTTGAGGCAGGATTCTAACGTTGTCCAAAAGTAGAAACATTCCATTCCCTCCGGGAAGACAACAATTCCCTTTAAAAATTCCACATCCAGATCTAGACACCTCTGAGCTGTCTTATTGATTTTCATGAGAGCAAGAGTAAAACGATCCATCCAGGGAAAATAAACCCAAACTAAACATCTAAAGTCATAGGCTTTGCTTACCAGTTATGACCCCGTTGGGCCATGTTTTCTTCTGCTACATGTATAACAGATGATGGTCAGATGTGCATCACATTTCCATGTTCAAATCCTGGTCTGCCAGCTGTTATCCGTCTCCTTTGTTGTTGAGAAAGGCAAATCAAAATGCTAGAGCAATGTTTCCACTGGAGTAACTTGGGGTTTGCTGGTTTTTTTTTGTTTTTTTTTTTTTAAATAAACTATAAATGTAAGTAGTTAAATCAATTATTTTGTAATAAATTTTAAGTATTCTATTAGCTTCCATTTGAGGCATGTGGAGTTGGCAGGGCTGTAGGAAACAGCATGATTTGTAAGAGATCTTTTTCTAGCTCTATGAAAGCCAGGAGGAGTTACATTGGGCAGGTGGGCAAGCTATTTGATATGACCCAGAGTGGACTGTGTTATACATGGATCCAGGCCTGTTGATGGTCTGCAGTACTCTGGAGAACTATAAATCACTTGGTCTTCTGGGCTTGAGACTGCTCCCCAAGGTACCATAGGTCTGGGAAAGAGATTTGTATGTGTCCTATTTCCTAACAGGATAGCATTTTAAACCACAATGTCAAAGGAATTCTTTAAAGGCTGTCTTGAAAGTACCCATAGAATAAACAACTCTGGCTTTTTGTTTTGAAGGAAAACTTCCTCTCAAAGAGATGCCCAATTAAGCAGTAAGGATACTTGATTTAAAGACCATACTCTCATTAAATAGTTCTCTGCAATTCGGATTCCTCAGCAGGTAGATGAAGACTGAACGGCCTCTGAGGTACTTACAATTTTGACATTTCTATGATTTTGGAATGGCACTGTGATGTAGGAAAAGCCCTGGATTGTGAACCACAAGATCAGCATTTCAAACCCACCAGTCACTCCTTGGAAACCCTAACAGGGTTGCTTTGAAGTCATAATGCACTCAGTGGTACTTAACCATAATAATGATGCTGAGAACATTCATTTACAGCTCACTGTTATTCTGCTTAGTTGTTAGGTGCCTTGGAGTCAGTTCTGACTCATAGGGGCCCTATCCATGAGCAACAGAACAAACCACTGTGATTCCACCTTCACAATTGGTATGTTCGAACCCATTGCTGGTGCCATCGCGTCAGTCTATCTCATTGGGTTTTTCCTCTTTTTCTGTTAGCCCTCCACTTAACCAAGCATGATGTCCTTCTCCAGGGATTGCTCTCTCTTGACCACATACCCAAAGTACAAGAGACAAAGTCTCACCACCGAGTTAAGGAATATTTGCTGTACCTCTTCCAAGACAGGTTTGTTTGTTCTTCTGGCAGTCCATGGTGCTTTTAATATTCTTCTCCAACACAATAATTCAAATGCATCGATTCTTCTAGGGTTTTGCTTATTCCTGGTCCAACTTTCACATGCATATGAAGTGATTGAAAATACCTTGGCTTGGGTCAGGCACACCTTAGTTCTCAACCTAATATCTTTGCTCTTGTTCACTTTAAAGAGAGACCTTGTGCAGAAGATTTGCCTAATGTAATATGTCATTTGATTTTCTGTGTGTGTGTGTGGTGGCGGTGGTGTAGGAATAAGGAGTTATGGTTAGGACTATGGCTAGGTCTAGACTAGGCCTAGGACTTCAGTTAGTGTTGATCTATGGCTTGTTATTGTTGTTGTTAAGTGCCATCGAGTCGGTTCTGACCCATTGGGTTTCTGAGGAGCAGCTGGTGAGCTTGAACCACCGACCTTGAGTTTTAAAATGACTTTGCACTACAGCGCATTAACCCACAGTGCCACACCAGAGGACTTCAGTTAGGGTTAGGACTAGGGTTAGTTTTAGAAATAGGAGTTCAGGGCTAGCACTAAGAGCGAAGCTTGGTCTAATTTTAGGGTTATAGTTTATTTCTTTCCTTGAAATATTCTTGATTTTGCCTTCATTTGGAAATGCTTTTCTTTCAGAGTTTATATATATCATCTTGCTTGCATGGTTTCTGCTGAGAAGTCAGAGCTTAGTCTTTTTTGTTCTACTTTGTAGGAAACTTCATTTTTTCTGAGGTGTTCTCAGGATTCTTTCCCTAGCTTTAGTTTTTGAATGTTTGATTACATCTTGGTGATTTTCCTTTGGGGTCTATCCTGTTTGGAGGTCATTCAACTTCTTGAATGCCTATTTTCTCATCTTTCATGATGTTAGGGAAGTTTTCCTCCAACACCTCTTTGATCACTTTCTCTGTGATTTTTTTTTTTCTTTTTCTTTTTGTCTCTGCCTGTTCTGGAATCCAATAATATTCAAGTTATTGCTCTTGATAGTATCCATATACATCTTAAGCTTTCTTCAGCTCTTTTTTTCTTCTTTCTTTCTTATTGTTCTTCTAGCAGATGAATATCTGGAGCTTTATCTTCAAGCTCATTAATTCAGCCTTCAATTGATTGAATTCTACTTTTTGCCCTTTCAATGCATTATCTATTTCTGAAGTCTTAGTGTTAATCTCCTGGATTCCTAATTGTTATTTTTGTATGGTTTCCAATTTTCATTTTTTTTTTCAGTTTGTTCTTGTAGTGTTTTCCTGAATTCTTGTAAAATTTTGCCTGTGTTTTCCTAGATTTCATGTGCAGTTTTCTCCATCATTCTTTCAACCTGTTGAAGATATCTAAGTATCATTTTCTAAATTCCTTATCAATTAGTTCTGATATTATTTCTGGGGTTATATTTCCTGACTCGGTATTTTGGTTACTTGCTTGAGGTACTTTGTCTTGTTTTCTAACCTATTTATGATTGTGGTGTCATTGTATCTATATTCCCTTGATGATTGTATGTTGTTGTGTTCTCAGGCATTCACCACCAACCTCTAGTGGATGTGACAGGGACTGGAAGTGAGAACACAGTTCTTTGTTCACTTTTTGTATAGCATAGTTGAGGGTGGGGTAGCATAGTTGAGGGTGGGGTCATGCACCTCCTGATGCTGATTGGTATGTACTACTGCAACCAGTTTTGAATTTTACTTGCATATGATATTGTTTAATGGGTTCCACATTCTATTGGGTCACCTTTCTGTGGAATGGGCACAAATATGGATCTCTTCCAAAAGATTGGTTGGGTAGCTGTCTTCTGAATTTCTTGCCATGGACAAGTGAGCACCTCCAGTGGTGCATCAGTTTGTGGAAACATTTTCACTTGTTCTCCATTCATTCCTGGAACCTTGTTTTTTGCTAATGCCTTCTGACTGTTCACCATTGTTTTTGTTTCAAATACAGATAGTTATCAGTTTAGGACATATCTCAGTTTCAAGAAGTTACATTTCAGATCTTCCCTTTTTTTGTTTTTTGTACTTCATATCATTAGTTATCATCACATCTTTGTGGGAGGACATTATGGGAAAACACGCACAGCGGATATGATAAAACTTGCTGAGTTATATGGACATATTCCAAGAATTTGATCAGAATAATATGATGGAAGAAATCAGTGGGAAAAATGTTTGTATGGAAAGAACACACTGACTTTAGAACATCATTGGGAATAGCTCATAGATCCTGAAGAAGGGACAAGAGCAGATTAGGATCTAGTGGATTTTAAAGAGAAAAGAAACACTAAAGAAGAAAGAAACACTGAGGAAGCAGACGAAGAGAAGTTGTCAAAAATGTTTTATAGTGAAAGTTTAGCTGGAGCTTTTCTAAATGAAATCAGGGGCCTCAGTGGCTTTAAAACATGGACCCAAATGCGGACCACTTTCCTAAAGTCAATAGGCAGCTTCTAGGGGCAATGAGTGCTGCCACAAAACCTGTGAAGGAACAGAGAAGGACCATACAGACAACTCTCAGCTTTCTGACTAGAAACGCCATCACCATTCATTCCCAGGAATCATCTAGACTGTTAGAAATGCAACTGACAAAATGCCAACATTGCCTGACTCTTCTTCAGTGTCAGATTAAATTTTTATGTTGTGTACATTTTTTTAGTTTGTTTGTTTGCAATCTACGTTTTATTGACAGATCTGGGAGGCAGAGAGAATCCTTCTTTGAAAGACTGCTTTCCCCTCCCCCTTAAAGTCTGAACTCTTCTACCCCACTAGGTATCCATCTATCTGCATTGTTACATGTTTTCCTCAGAGTTTCATGGCTCTCTCATCTGGGGATACAGTTTATGTTCCACTGAGTCACAGCACCTTATATCCTGGGACATGACTTCCCACTGGTATTCCTCCTTCCGGCCTGTCTTCTCATCCTAGGTTCAAATCAACAGTGCGGCACTGAATTCTTAGCTTATATGTTCCCGGTGCACAGGGAAAAGGTTAGTCAGGGCAGTAATGATTAGGAACAATGATTAGAAGGGTTTGAACAGAGAGGGGAAAAAACTTAGTAAAAACCCTTCTCTCACACCTAGATGCACATCAGAAGAAAAGTCTGACAGTTTATTTCTGAAAAATCACAGCCACTGAAACTTTACGGAGTGTGGTACCACTGTGAAACTCCGAGGGTCACCTTGAATCAAAATCTACTTCAAGGCAACTTGCTTAGTTTATATATGAGGAGACAGAGATCTCAGAAGGTTGGATGACTTCAGTAACCCAACCAAACTATGGAAGGAACTGCAATGTCCATCAGGGCCTACAGTCAAACCTCTGCTTTTATACCTTCAGTTTAGGACAAGAGTGCTTCTGTTTCCTTTTTTTTTTTTTTTTATTGTGAATTGAATGATAGTTTACATGGGAGAACATCAGCTTCACATTCATCCTTTCGTGTTTCGTTTCATTGCAATAATTACAGTTCTCTCCATGTATCATCATTCAACAACATTTGCTTCCAATGCCTCTGTTTATTTTTTGGTGTACACTGAAGCACTCAGGAATATATAACCATTCAAACAACCAAAGGGTACGCCCCGCAAGCCTGCCCCCTGGTTGCCAACATACAGCCCCTCTCCCTCTCTGAGTCCAGAGTCCCCAGCTGCTCCATCTCTCCACGTCATCATCTCTGCCTTCATTTCTGGCATCACTGCTTCTCTGGATAGGGTCCCACACTCCGCTCTTCTCCCTTGGTGGTCCCAGGGTCCTCTGCTCCTGGACTGCAAGATCAACCACTCCTCGCCTTTTGTTACAAAATGTCTACCTTTACATTTCCAACATTGCCAATCAGTCCTGATAACAATTATTCTCTATTGAACCACAAGAATCTTATCCCCATCTACTTTCATCAGCCCCGTCCAGACCAGTGGAGATTCTACTTACATGGCACCCTCTGAAACTAGGCTCCCTCTTGAAAGCTTGTAAACCAGTCACTTTGTGCCTTTCTAGCGCCCCCATTTTGGGTAGCCAATGTCTAAGTTTCCCATCCCTGTCAACCCTATGTACCAAGGGGATGGGAATGATCCCAAAAAGGTTTGTTCCCTCTTTTAAACTACTGCATCCATAAGTACAGGTCAAGTTCATCAAATTGTAGTGGATTACTCTTTTTTCCCTCTTCTTTCTTCCTCTAGTTGAGTTCTGATCATCCAGCCATTGAAGCCAGGTCAAGTGGGTACTATCTGCAAGTATGGGTGTTCTTGTGCATCTCTCCTCACTTCATATCAGCTGGATGCTTCACTCTCTGCTCTAGTCCTCTGTGCATGTCCCTGTCCCTGGGCCCAATAGTCCCCAGGTCTTGCCATACTGTTGGCCAACCAGGTCTCAATCCAGGTTGACAGGAGTCTATTGAACATGGTCAGACTTAGCTCACAACTTCATTGCTGTTTTCCCCCCACTTCCCCTTATCGGTAGACCAACATGGTCCATTGTGTACATTTTTAATGTACGTACGTATGTATGTATGTATGTATGTATTAGGAGCCCTGGTGATTCAGTGGTTAAAGTGTTCCGCTACTAACTGAAAGATTAGCAGTTTGAACCCACCAGCCACTCCATCGAAGAAAAATATGGCAGACTGCTTCCATAGAAGCAGTTTCCCTCCTTGGAAACCTGTGGGGGCATTGCTACTCTTCTTGTACGTAAGTTTGTTGTGAGTCAGAATGGACTAAATGGCAGTGGGTTTGGTTTGCTGGTTTGGATGTATTCATTACAATCTATTTGTAAGTTTATATGTAATGTTTCCAACCACGAAAGACAGATAAATATTGGATTTATAAAGATACTGATAATAAGAAACAATAATAATGAAAACATAAAAAAATAAAAAAAGAGGTATATGACTTACATGAAAACCAACTTATGAAAGTCATTGGAATGGAACTCTGTTACATTTTGTTGTGTTTTCTGTGAAGGTTTACAAGGCATTTTAGGTTCCCAGTCAACAATTTCTATACACACTGTTCAGTGACATTGTTTCCATTCTTCATGATTTCATTCTGGATACTCTGTTTCTGTTAATCCCATTTCCCTGTGCTCTTTCAGTCTCATCTTTGTTTTAAAGGATGAGGATAAGTAAAAAATCATTGCTAGAGAATCATATACACCTCTATTTTTTAAAAAATCAAAATGTGAAATTATTGCTTCTCAGTATATCCTGTATCTAGGTCTATACTCGTCTGAAGATGGTGTTTACATCTTTCCAATGTTTCTCTAAAGAACTCTGCAGTCTTCAATTTATATCATGTGAAAATGGCAGTTTGGGCATCCTCAAGGGACTCAAATCTTGTTCCTTTTCAGTGTTCTGTGAGTTTGGGGAACAAATACAAGTTTCAAGGGCCAAGATCAGGGCTGTAGAGTAGCTGGAATCAGTTTCCCCAATGAAATTCTCATACAGAAGCCCTTGCTACCCTTGAAGAATGAGCAGGTGCCTTGTCACGACAGGAAAAAGAATATTCCTATGATGCACCTTTTGTAACTTTTTTCTCACCAATGCCATTTTTCCAATTTTTAAAAAAACTTCCTCATAATAAGAACCTGATATTCCTATGTCCTTTGAGAAAGCTATCAACATTACCCCTTGGGGATCCTAAAAAAATAGTCACTGTAACCTACTGAGCTGACCTCTCTCCCTTAAATTTAACTGGCAGAGAAGATCCCCTCGATGCCACTGTTTTGATTGGACCTTTTTATGGAAGGCACCCTAATGGGACCAAGACAAGCATCTTTCTGAGAGAACTTGTGTGCAGCCGTCCACTGATCAGAGAGACATGTTTAAACATGTTTGAATGTTTGTTTGGAAACAACCCATGACTGTAGACTGGAATAGCAGTACTGTCTGATTTACACGTGTCCATATATGCTTATCTACACACAAGTATAAGGAGCTCTGGTAGCATAGTGGTGACGAGTCAGGCTGCTATCCTCCAGGTCAGCAGTTCGAAACTACCAACTATTCCATGGGAGAAAGGTGGGGCTTTCTGTTC
>NW_006408572.1:16099596-16101833 GCF_000296735.1 Chrysochloris asiatica
GTGTATAGTTTTCTGGGCTGAGTTCATTTTGTTCATGGGTGTTATCATTTCATCCTTTGCTGTTGTTTTAATGTTTACAAAATGTTTAATGTCTTCATTTTTATTTTTAGTAAGTTTATTAACTTTCTTTGAGTTCATCCTATAACTTATGATCTTTTCCCCAAATTTAGAACAATCTGTTCTATCTTTAAGTGGTCTTGACTTCCTTTCCATTCTGAAGTTCTATAACTAACCTATTTTTTTTCTGATTGCCTGTAGCTGTCCTCATTTATAAATTGATATTTCTGGCTCCCTAATCTCAGTCTCTTGTGTTTATTTTACTTTGGATACTTCTGTATGTGGGTTGGTTTCTGTGTGATATTGTCATGTGTGTTTTCAGTTTGGTGTCTTCCGTTATGGGTTCTCTGTCTAAAGAACTCTCTTTAGTATTTATTGTAAGGTTGGGCTGGATTCACATATTTCATTATTTTCTGTTAATCTGCAAATATCCTAATTTCCCCCATTTTATTTGAAGAACAGTTTTGTTGAATGTACAATCATTGGTTGACATTTGTATATTTCAGTCTTATATATGTCATTTCATTGCCTTCTTGCCATCATGATTTCTACTGAGAAATGGAGTTAGTTTTTTTTTGGTTCTTGCTCTCTTTTTTAAAAATTTTTTTATTGTGAACTGACTGATAGTTTACATGGGAGAACATCAGCTTTACACCATTGTTTCATTGCAATGATTACAGTCTCCTCCATGCATCATCATTCAACAGTATTTGTTTCCATTCCTTGTGTTTTGTTTGTTTTCTTTTTGGCGGGGGGGGGGGGGGGGAAGATGGACACAGAAACACTCAGGAATATATAATCATTTACACCACCAAAGGGCCCATTCTGCAAGCCTGCCTCCTGGCTGCTAGCACCCAGTCCCTCTCTTTCCATAAATCTAGAGTTCTCAGTTGCTCCCTCTTTCCATGTCCTCATCTCTGACTCCATCTCTGGTGTTGCTGCTTCTCTAGACAGGGTCCCACATTCCGATTGTGCTCTTCTCCCTTGATGTTCCTAGGGTCTTCTGTTTCTGGACTGTTAGATTAACTACTCCCCAATTTTTGTTACAAAACTTCTACCTGTACAGTTGTGACAGTCACAATTAGTCATGATAACAATTACTCACTATTGAATCATGATAATCTTATCCCCATCTCTTTTCACCAGACCCATCTAGACAAGATGAAAAGTTTTCAGTGAGGACTCTAGTTTCTCCTGCACACTCTTTTTTTTTTTTTCTTAAATGTTTTATTGTGAATTATGTGACAGCTTACAAGGAGAACTTTAGTTTTACATTCATTCTATTGTATATCATTTCATTGCCATAGTTACAATCCCATCCATGCATCATCAACCACCCAAAGGATATACCCTGCAAGCCTGCCCCCACACACCCCTAGTCTTCAGCACACAGTCCCTCTCCCTCTCTGCATCTAAAGTCCCCAGCTGCTTCATTGCTCCATGTCACCGTCTCTGCCTCCACTGCTTCTCTGGTAGGGTCCCACTCTCTGCTCTTCTCCGTTGATGGTCCTAGGGACCTCTGCTCCTAGACTGGAAAGTTAATCACTCCCCTCCTTGCTATAATACGTCTACCTTTACATTTCCAACCCTCACAATCCATCTTTATAACAATTATTCACTATTGTTTCACAAGAGACCCATCTGCATTTCGTTTCATCAGCCCCGCCTAGACTGATTGGATACTACTCACTGGAGATTCTACCTTCCTCCAGGCTCTCTGGATCTAGGTTCCCTCTTGAAAGCTTGTAAGCCAGTCTTTGTTACCCCCTCACCCCCATTTTGGGTAGCCAATGTCCAAGTTGCCCATCTCCATCTACTCTGTGTGTGGAGAGGGTGGGAATGATTCTTATCTCCTGCACACTCTTAAACTAAACTCTCTCTTGAAAACTTGTAAGCCAGTCACTTTGTGCCTTTATCACTGCCTCATTTTAGGTAGTCAATGCCTAAGTTGGAGTCTGGTAGCATAGTTGTTATGAATCGGGCTGCTAACCTCAGGGTCAGCAGTTCGAAACTACCAGTAGTTCCACAGGAGAAAGATGAGGCTTTCTGCTCCCATAAAGATTTACAGCCTCAGAAACACTGTACAGAGTCGCTATGAGTTGGAACCGACTCCACAGCACATAACCAACACCAATGCCTAATTTGCCTGTCCCTATTTCTCCTGTATATAGAGGGAATAG
>NW_006408572.1:16102333-16104873 GCF_000296735.1 Chrysochloris asiatica
ATGGGCTCAAGAGTCCCCAGGTCTCACCACACTTCGGACCATTTTTTGGTTCTCTTTTGTAGGTAGCATTTCATTTTTTCCTAGTTGTTTTCAGGATTCTTCCCTTGCCCTTGGTTTTACAAAGTTTGATTATGACTTGTCTTGGTGTTTTTCTTTTGGGGTCTGTCTTATTTGGTGCTCAGTGAGATTCTTGAATGCATATCTTCTCATCATTCATATTATTAAGGAAATTTTCTTCCAACAAATATTTGACAACTTTCTCTGCATGTTTATCTTTTCCTGTACTGGAAATCTGATTACACGGTATGTGTGCTAGTGAAGGTTTTGTGTCAACTTGGGCTGGTCAGGGTTCTTAATGGTTTAGCAATTAAGATGTAGTCATCACCTCCATGATGAGAGTTAGTGTAATATCAGCCCCATGATGTGATCTGATGCAATCAGTCCTGAGCTCATGGGATTTTCCTATATGTTGTAAGTCCTCACTTCTATGATGTGAATGAGATAGGAGCGAGAAGTGAGCAGAGAGAGAGGGACTTGCTACCACCATGAAGGATGCACCCTTTGGACCTGGTGTCCTAACACTGTGAAGCTCCTAGGTCCTGGGGGAGGTTGATGCTGAGACGCATGGAGATCTCCCTGGAACACTGGGCCTAGAGAAGTTATAAGAAGACAAGGACCTTTTTCCAGAGCTGCTGCCCTGAATTTGGATTTCTAGCTTCCTAAACCATGAAGAATAAATTCCTGTTTTTAAAAGCCATCCACTTGTGATAGTTCTGTTGTAGCAGCACTTGTTGTTAAGTGCTGTCCAGTTGGTTTGACCCATAGCGACCCTGTATAGGGTTTCCAAGGCTGTAAATCTTTACAGGAGCAGAAAACCTCATCTTTCTCCTGTGGAAACTCTGGTAGTTTTGAACTGCTGACCTTGAGGTTACTAGCTCGACCTGTAACCACTTCGCTACCAGAACTCCTTTTAGATCCCACATAATTCCCATGCTTTTTTCATTCTTTTTTTCTGATTGTTCCTCTAACAGATTAATATTGAGAGATTTGTCTTCAATCTCACGGTTCAGTCTTTCATTGATTCCGTTTGACTCCTTTGTCCTTTCATTGCACTGTCGATTTTTGCCCCTCACGTCTTATTATTAATCTGAATTTCTATTTGGTGTTTGTGTATGATTTCTAATTTTTCATTTATTTCATCAGTTTGGTCTTATAGTATTTTCCTGGATACTTCTCTAGTTTTTTGTGTGTTTTCCTTATTTTTGTCTGCAGTTTCCTTATTCTTTCTTTCAATCCACTGGAGGCACCTAAATATAATTCTTTTGAATTTTTTATCAAGTAATTCCAATGTCATTTCTGTCTTAGAATAGTTTTCTGGCTCTGTAATTTGATCATTAATATGAGCCTCTTTATCTTTTTTTGTTATGTGAACTGAGGAACTGCGGTTGTCCGCTGTCTCTGAGACATTGTGGTGTGTTTATATTTAATTGGTGATTGCATGTTGGCATATTTGGTCCAGTTGTTTTCTGTTTTCCCTGTAATCTGTTTTGTTATATCCCAGTGAATGGGGTGAGTGTACCCCCCTGCTCTCTTGCTTGGTAGGACTTAGGTGATTAACACCTGTCTCCTGGTGGGGGTGAGAGAGGGTGGAAGTGGGCACGCAGGTCTCTGTTTGCTGTTTGTATGGAGCAGTTGAGGTCAGTAGAGCTGTTGCTGACCACCATCTATCATTAATGAGGTAGTGCAGGAGCAAGTACTGGCTCTAACCCAGTGGGTGAGGCTTCAGGAAATGTGTGTGTAGCTTGACAAGGTGGGCACAATGGATGTCTCCTGCTAGGTAGCACAGAAAAAGAATGACAGAGAGTGGGAAACCCCCAAACAACCACAATCACGAACAATAAGAAAATAATAAATAAAAAAAAAAAATTTAAAGGAGAAAAAACAGAACTACAGGGAGGAAGTATGATGACTGATCAGTCCCATGGAGCAGATTGCAATCCTTGAGATGAAACAAGGTGGATGATTTGCTGAATGTAAAGTTGATGATCTTGTCTGTAAACCTTCACTCAATTCACAATAAAAAATTTTTTTTAAAGAAATCAACTTGATAGCAATGAAAAACAATAGAGCTGAAAAGGTTGGGGGAAATGGGGAACGACTGTTAATGAATATAGAGTTTCTTTTTGGGATGGTGGAAAATGTTCTAAAAGTGATTGTGGTGATAATTGTGCAACTCTGCATATACTAAACCAATTAAATTGTACAATTCAAATTGGTGAATTATGTGATATGTAAATTTTATCTCAATAAAGTTATAAACAGAAAAAGAAACAAGAAAAAAAAAATCAAAAACAAAACGAGCAGTGGTTAAAAAGAAAAGAGTAAGGGAAAAGCAAGAAAAAGAAGTAAAGGGAAAAATAAAAGTCAAACCGAAGGAGTGAAACACAAAAAGGAATCTAGAAAAAGAGAAAACAAAGAAACAAGGTAAGAGAAAGGAAAGAAACAAGGTAAGAGAAAGGAAAGAAACAAGGTAAGAGAAA
>NW_006408572.1:16105028-16126297 GCF_000296735.1 Chrysochloris asiatica
AAAGAAACAAGGTAAGAGAAAGGAAAGAAACAAGGTAAGAGAAAGGAAAGAAACAAGGTAAGAGAAAACAAAGAAACAAAAAGAAAGGAGAAAGCTGGGAGCTGGGTACCCATGTGTTGTGTTTGCAGGTTGATGAGGGGCTGGGAACCCAGTATGTGTGGGAGTCCTCTGCTGGCCAGGGAGGTCACAGGGGGTCACGGGGGGGGGGAAGAGTGGGGTGCCTACTCTTGGACCGAGTTCTGAGAGCCTAGAAGGGGTGTGTGGGGAAGGTGGGGGGCAGGCAGGGCACATGGTGTTGTAAGGAGTTCCTGCTGGCTCAGAGGATGAATGGGATTAAAGTGCCTGGTCCCAGAGAAGTTCCCTGGAACTGAGGGGGTGGCTGTGGGAAGGTCATGCATCCTATTGGCCTGCAGAGACAGAGTGAATGCCTCCAAACACGGGGATATCATGCCCCTGGTGCCTAATCAGTGAGGACACGTCTCCTACTGCACAGTGCAGTGGAGTGTCACTGGCTGCCAGGTGGGTAAGTGTTGGGGCTGGTCAGACTTCACTAGGAGGGTGTAGGGAACAAGGGGAAGACTGCACCTTTCTGGCCACCAGCCAATGATGTGGGCGCTTGTGGGGTTCTGTGTGAGTGGAGCCTTTTACCCAGTCGTTGTCCTAATGAGAACACTGCTTGAAAATCCTCTCGCTGAATCAGATCAGCTGACAACCCACCATCCTGTTTGTTTGCTGCTTTTGTTCATCTACTTCTTCTAGATGGTGTTTGATCTCCTTCTCTAGCCTTTCCTCTCAAGCTCTGAGATCCAGGATTATCATCTGTGTCTGTTGCACTTGGTCTCTCTTGTCTTTGTTGTAGAGGGCATGGGTAGCCCCTTAGCCCAGTCTGCCATCTTGCTGGAAGTCATTTTTATTTTATTTATTTTGAGTCATTTTTATTTCTCCTCTTTGACCTTCTATGAATTTTTTTAAAAGTATTTTCTTGGTGATTACCACAATTATTACCTTGAACAACTTCAACTGTAGCAATTTATTTCAGCTTGATGCCAATATTCCACATACAAACAAGTAACATACAACATTAGCATACTTCAACTCCAGTTCCATTTTGCTCCTTCCTTCACTTTTCCTTTGTTGAATCTCCAGCATCATTGTACATCCTATATCTGATGGGTTTAATTGGTATTTATTTCTTGTGCCTTTGATATTGCATTGTGGGTTGTTGTTGTTATGTGCCGTGGAGTCAGTTCCGACTCATAGCAACCCTGTACAGGGTTTCTGAGGCTGTGAATCTTTACGGGAGCAGAAAGCCTCATCCTTCTCCTGCGGAACAGCTGGTAGTTTCGAACTGCTGACCTTGCGGTTCACAGCCCGATTCGTAACCGCTATGCTACCAGAGATACTTTGGGGGTAGAACTTAACTATTGAGTTTTTTGCTGTTGCTAAATGCCATTGAGTTCTGACTCCAGGCAACTCTGTATAGGGTTTCCGAGGAGCTGCTAGTGGGTTTGAACCACTGACCTTGCAGTTAGAAGTCCAGTGCTTATCCTACAGCACCACACCAGGACTCTACTATTGAGTTTACCCCTAGAAAATATCATATACTTGTTGTTTTTGTTAAGTGTTGTCAAGTTGATTCTGACTTATAGCGACCCTATATAGGGTTTCTGAAGAGCAGCTGGTGAGTTGAAACTACTGACCTTATGATTCGAAGTCAAGTGCTTATCCTACAGCATCATACCAGGAGTCCACCGTATGCTTAGTCCTTATATTTTCCATGCCATAATCTTTATTGGGTATTTTAATTTTTTTCCCTTGTACAGATTCTGCAGTTTCAATATTTGTCTAGTGTTCTTTCCTTTCCATCTGAAGGAATTCCTTATATAACACATGCAGAGCAGGTGTTGTTGTTAAATGCCATCAAGCCAGTTCTGACTCATAGTGACCCTGTGTAGAGTCTCCAAGGAGCAGCTGGTGAGCTTGAACTGCTGACCTTGCGCTTAGCAGTCCTGTTAATTTGGAGATACCTTGATTTTCCTCTCATTTTTGAATTAACTTTCCTCGGTAAAGAATTCTTGGCTTAATTTTTTTCCCCCTTCACTACTTTATTCATGCCACTCCACTTTATTTATAAAGACTTCTAGTAGCATAGTGGTTACGAGTCTAGCTGCTAACCTCAAGTTCAGCAGTTGGAAACAACCATCTGGAAGAATGATGAGGCTTTCTGCTCCTGTAAAGATTTACAGTTTTGGAAACCGTATACAGGGTCTCTATGATTTGGAACAGACTCCAACACCACTTTATTTATGTCTTCTGGTCCTTAGAGTGTCTGAGGAGAAACCTGCCCTAATTCTGATGAGGGACTCCTGTTGTATTATATTGGGCTTTTCTCTTGCTACTTTCAGAATTCTCTCCTTGTCTTTGATCTTAAGTATTTGATTACAATGTCATGTGCTTTGTTGTTCTTGTGAAGTAACGTCGAGTCGGTTCCGACCCTCTGTATCTTAGACCTCTTTGTATTCTTTCTGTTTGGATTTCTTCCAGCTTCCTGGATCTGCAGGCTCTACTTCTTACTCAAGTCTGGAAAACTTTCCATGATTATCTCTTGGAAACTTTTTTTCTATGTCTTTTTATAATTATCCTGCTGCTTTAGAATTCTAGGAATCCTAAAGTTAGACAACTTACTGGAATCCCACAATTCTATTTAACTTTATATGTTTTTCTGTGTTCTTTTCTTTAGTTTCTCCTGAAGCTTGATAAGTTAAGTTGTCCTGATTTCTAGGTCAGTTATTTTGTCTTCTGTCTGTTCAAATCTATTGCTGAATGTTTCTCTTGCATTTTCTAATTCAATGATTTTAGTCTTCAATTCTAATATTTCTTCTCTCTTTTTTTTTCTTCAAACAGCCTACCCAGATCCTTGTCTTAGTGAGTTTCTTGTTTTGATTACTTGTATTCATTACTTTGTTTTATGCGTGTTCTTTAATTTCTTTGAACCATATTTAACACTTGTCGTCTGGAGATCTATTTTTCCTGTTAACCTAGTCGCCATCAAAGAAATTTTTCTCCATTTTTGTCATGAACACATTCTCCTATGATCTTGTATATTATATATATATACATCTATATGTGTATATTATATATATAATATATATGCATATATATATTATATATAGTTGAATATGGTACATTTTAAGATTTTACTGTGATAATCTGAAACTCAGGATTTTCTGTATTTCCAGAATTTTTTTTTTTTAAACTTAATTCCACCTTCTTCCTCTTCTTTCCACGAGGGGGCACTCTGACCTTTTGGTTCTTCCAGAGCTGACTCAGTCTTTTTGTGGAAAGGTTGGGTGTGTCCATTCAGAGATGATTAAACACTGGGGAAAGAGTTCCTCTCTGGTGTGGTGCTTGAACCACCAAGATCGGTTTGAACCACAAGATCGGCCGTTCAAGCTCACCAGGCGCTCCTCAGTAACCCTATTTGTTGTTGTTGTTAAGTGCCGTCAAGTTCATTCCGATCCTAAAGGACCCTGTATAGGGTTTCCGAGGAGCGGCTGGTGAGTTTGAACCACCAACCTTGTGGTTCAAACCGACCTCATGGCCTAGTGCTTATCCTACAGAGCCACACCAGGATTCCTACAGGGTCGCTATGTGTCAGGACCGACTCGATGACACTTAACAACAACACAACAAACCTGTCGAAGTGGCGTTGTGGTTTTCCTTCTGTGACTCAGGACTTTTCCACTGGCTGCAGGTAGAAGGGATGGAGCATGGCTGCCCTCTTGGCCACCTGTTGAATGTTCTTTTCTCATTCTGGGCTATGAATGGGCTCCATTTCTCTTCCATGGTTGGCTCCTACTGAGACCCCAGAACACTCAGATGCAATGTTTCAGCTTCTCTGTGGCCCTCCCCAAGTGTGCCATTGACTTTCTGCTCCCAGCTGGTGAATTTCCATAACCAAGTGCCCTGCTCCTTGCTGGTGAACTCCTATCGCCAACCAGCACGTCTTTAATCAGACCACACTCCTTAGTTTCCTGGATTTCAAATTCATGTTATGCCAATAGAGCACTGTCTTTCAGTTCTACCTGGAATGAGAAGGCACGGCACCCCCTTTGGGCAGACTTCTCTAAGGCTATTTACCTTGAATCTCTGAGCTGATGAGTGCCCTATATGTGGCCTGGGGTTTTTGTTCAGGGGTGTTGCATGTCCACATCCAAAAGTGGTTGCAGTAAGCTGAACTGGCAGGCAGGGTGCCTGCAATCAGCCAAAATCAGCCTTTCCACTATCTTGGCTGTTTCTGTCTCCCGATTCGGACCTCACTAGATTCTCTAATGTTTCAACTGCTGTCTGGAGCCCTGAAATCTCTGCCTGTGCGGATTTTTATTTGTTGTTCATTGACTTAGTTGTAGGGGTGCACAGGGAAACAACTGTCTGTGCTGATACTTTTCCCCTCCGCTGTCACCCCGCATTGTTTTAAGTACCATACTTGAATTAACTCATTTACTCCTCTTGGGCACTCACTGATGAAGATAATATTTTAATCTCCATTTTGCAATGAGGAATCAAGGCAAAGAGAATTAAAAAAACAACCCACAACCTTGTAAATTCATTTTAAGAAGCCCTGGTGTACAATGGTTAAGCCCTCAGCTGCTAACAGAAACGTCAGCAGTTCAAACCCACAAGCCTGCTCTGTAGGAGAAGGTTGTGACAATCTAGTTCTGTAATGATTGACAGGCTTGGAAACCTTATAGGGCAGTTCTACTCCGTCTTGTTAGGTTTCTATGAGTACAAATCAACTTGATGGCCATGCATTTGGTTGGGCTTTGGAAGTTCCCTTTGCAGAAATGGGATTCTCACTTTTGAAATGATGTGGCTTTGGAACTTTCCTCTTTACCATGACACGTGACTGCCACTTTTATGACGATATACAGAAGCAAGGAGAAGTAAGTGAACAAGTGAATAATGATGACTTGTCATTAACCAGATATTTGTTTTGGAAAAGCACACAATTCCCCCCCTCCCTCAACGTAGATCTAGAACACATTTGTTTAGTTTCTGACTTGAATTATTTTCTTGGCAGAGGAATTAATTATTAAAAAAACAACAAAACTCTGCTAGGCTTTAACAATTATTTTGTCGCATACGATTTTTTAATAAAAATTGCTTTATTATTATCTTTTTTTGGTTGAGAATATACACAGCACAACATTCACCAACTCTTATTTGTGTGTGTGTGTGTGCACCATCAAGTCAGTTCCAACCCATAGCGACCCTGTTCAGAGTTTCCTAGGAGAGGCTGGTGAGCTTGAACCACTGAACTTGTGGTTCAAACTGACTTTGCAGTCCAGCGCATTAACCTACAGCACCACACCAAATTGTACATTTGAACATGTGCAATTCAGTGACACTAATTACATCCTTCGAGTTGTGCAGCCTTGTTAGTTGTTCCTTCCATTAACATAGACTTACTGGCCCCTAAGCTCTGGTAGCGTAGTGGTTACGAGTTGGGCTGCGAACCGCAAGGTCAGGAGTTCGAGACTACCAGCTGCTCTGCGGGAGAAAGATGAGGCTTTCTACTCCCGTAAAGATTTACACCCTCGGAAACCCTGTTCAGTGTCGCTATGAGTCGGAACCGACTTGACGGCACTTAACAAGTTTCCTATCTGGTGTTCGGAGTTGCTGTTGTCTATTGTTCTGTACAGATAGACCTTAAAAGAGTACAGTGTTCAAGGGAGACACTGTGCTAGTTAAGCGAAACTATTGTTTGGTTTTTAGAAGACTTAGGGGATATTTTTTGGTTTAAGGTTTACTAATTGTTATGTCAGAGTAATAGTTTCAGGGGTTCATCCAGCCTTGACAGCTCTGGAAAGTCTGGGTTCCCTGAGAATGTGAAATTCTGTTCTGTACTTGCCCCATTTTCATCAGGATACTTCTATAAAATCTTTGATCAAAACATTCATTAATGGGAGCCCGACACCACCAGTTCTTTGGTCTCACCGTGAAGGGGAGGCAGTTTTTCATGGAGCCAATGGGCCACATATTCCTCTTCTACCTCCTGTTCATTACTCTCCTTCTTCCTGTGTTGCGTTGGTAAAATGTTAAGTGCCATGGAGTCAGTTCTGACCCATAGTGACACTGTATAGGGTTTCCGAGGAGCAGCTGCTGGGTTTGAACTGTTGACCTTGTGATTTAAAGTTCAGTGCTGATCCTACAGTGCCACACCAGGAGTCCTCAGGTAAAATAAATACCCATGATTGTGTCTTGGCCATTTGCAAGCTTAGAAGACCCCAGGCACTACACAACAAACCAGAAGGTAAAATAGAACCACTAAACTCCGTGTTAGGAAGGCCAAGAAACTGTGACCCTAAACCTTCAAACTAAGGAAGTGCGGGTTGTATAACCTAAGAGTTTGATTATCAATGATGTTGCTTGAAATAAGTGGACCATCAGGTTTGGCTTAGATAATTTTTCGCTTTCTTTTTTACATAGCATATTGATTGATTGATTGGTTGGTTATTGTTGTTGTCGTTAAGTGCCGTCGAGTTGGTTCTGAACCCTGACATTTCAGTTAGCAGTCTGGTGCTTAGCACTACAGTGCCACACCAGGAGTCTGAAAAAGCAGAAGACCTCCGACGAGATGGATTGGCACAGTGGCAGCAATGATGGGCTGAAGTGTAAGAATGATTGTGAGGTTGGTGTAAGACCAGGTAGTGTTTTGTTCTGTTGTGCATAATAAGGTCGGTACTGACTGGATGGCACCTAACAACAACAACATAGCATTCCAAACAGGGTTGCTATGAGCCACAACCAACTCAGTGGGCATTTAGCACCAACAAATTATATCCTGAGGCCTGTTGGCAAGGAGATGAGTTTGGGGTGCCCAACACATTTGCACCGTTTAAGTGTTGCTTGGTGTGGCGCTGTAGGTTAAGCATTGGGCTAATCACAAAGTCAGCGGTTCAAACCCTACAGTCGTTCCTTGGAGACTAGTACACTGCGTCACTATGAGTTGGGACTGGCTCAAATGGCAATTAACAACAACAAGCATTGCCTGGTTATTTTTAAAAAAGTACAGAGACACCTTGATTGATAGGGAGTTCCAAGGACTATTTTCAGGAACCAGAGACAAAAGCCCAAACTGAGTTCTTTGTTCTACACACACCAAACCAATTGCGATGAACTCATCCCAATTCATGGTGACGCTGATGGAATTGGCACCAGGGAATGACCAGGGGACGCTCACATGAGGTTATAAAAAGCCCCTGCTTTTTCATACCAGACACAGGCAGGGCAGAATGAGACGTATCTCTACGTTCATCGGGTCTTGGTACATTCCTCTGCGGTTTGTAAAATCTCTGGGACTACAGCATTCCCTCTCCAAAGGAAACAGACTCAGCTGGTTCCTTGCGTCCGCGCAACAACAGCAGAGGTGACAGCTAGTGAACCCAATTTGACACTTCTAAGGAGCTCTGGTAGCGTAGCGGTTACGAATGGGGCTGCAAGTCGCAAGGTCAACAGTTCGAAACTACCAGCTTTTCCACGGGAGAAAGATGAGGCTTTCTGCTCCCGTAAAGATTTACAGCCTCGGAAACTCTGTACAGGGTCGCTATGGGTCAGAATCGACTCGACGGCCCTCAACAACAACAACAACCAGCTAGACCTGGGACTTGAATCAGGATTTGGGTGTCAGACGCATGCAAAAGGAGCTACGTCATGCATTCCAGACTCCATCTTGGTCACCAGAGGCGTTCACAGCATGATAAAGAGGAATAAGGGAATCAGAAATAAAACCAGAAAACTGCATAAACAGGAAACCCCTCACCCTTCCTGGAAACCGATTGGGTGGCCTGGCTCAGTGAGCTGCCAAGGACCCTAGAAAAGATCCTTAGCCTGTACGCTTGGGGAGACACTGTTGCCCATGACATGGGTCCCCTGCAGGCTCTTCCCTACTGAATGAAGGGACTTTCTATAATAACTGCTTATGGCTATCCAGTCTCTTTGTAGCCCTCCTGTTTGTCCTTGCACATCTCTTTCTTATAATACTTTTGCTCTATGGAAACCCTGCCTCACCTAACTATTCTTAATCAGGAGAAGGCAAGAGCCCGCTCTTGAAAGGGTGGAGAGGCAGTTGGTACTCCCCAGTAACATCTCCATGCGTTTCAGAGTCTACATTGCATAGGGTTTTCAACGATGGTCTTTTGGAAGTAGATCACCAAGCTTTCTTCTGAGGAACCTCTGGGTAGGTAGACTCAAACCCACCCACCTTTTGACTAGTGGTCAAATACTTAGCCATTGCAGCACCCAGGGGGCCCCTCGATGACAGCCCCTCTTTAGTGAGGGAGAGGTGGGAAACAGTACTTTCTCCACCACGGTGTGGACAGCTTCAGGTGAAAACACAGCCTTGAGATTTTGGGTTCTTTCTTGGGGAACTAGACATGAATCTGGGCTAGAAACAGCGGCTTTGTGAACTCACAGTGAGTTTTCCCTGCTGCCAGTGAAAAACCTGGTCCCAGGCTCTCCCTGGCACTCTCTTACCTCCAGTCTGGTTTGCCCCATAACCTCCTCTGGCTTCATGAAAATTAGACCTCTGGTCAGCAGCCCCCAGTTCTGTTGGGAGTGTCTGACATGACTGAACCCTAAAACAGAAACTGCTTTGGCCGAGGTTGGGGATAATGGCCAGTCTGTGACACTGTCAGATAAGCACTGGACTGCAAGACCAGTTTGAACCACAAGGTCAGTGGTTCAAACCCACCAGTCACTCCTCATAGAGGATCGCTATAAGTCAGAACTGACAGCAATTAACAGCAACAACATATATAGTTAATATCTGAATTTATTTGAAATTTGAAAACAAATCATATTAAGCCAGTGAGAGAAATGGATTGAAGTTAACTGAATATATGATTTACAAATAGAGAAACTTTGACCACAGTGTTGAGTTTTGACATTCACGAAAATGAGAGAACCTTAAAGTATTCTTATGCCAAATCATATCAGCATTGCCATGGGAGAAAGGGGGTGAAAGAGAACTAGTAAATACATTTGTGGTCAAGAAGAGTACTCTTGTATAGCATTTCTTGAAGAACAATGAAAATAATTAGCAGTTTACCCTAAACATAGCTCCCAGTCTGATCTTAGAATTCTGTTTCCAAAAATGGACTGATTTTTTAAAAACAGTACAAAATGCCCAAGGCAAAATGACTTGATTAATTTATCTGGACCATAGGATGACTCCAAAGTGGCTTTCAGGAACCAGCATTTTTCAAGGCTCAAGGTTCAAATGGACTTCTAAAGACAGTGGCCCATTATGAGTGACCCCAACTTCCATGAAACCAGATATCTGGATTCCAGGTGAATTAAAATGGTTTCTCAGAGATAATTTGCAATTATAACATTCACTGCCCTTCTTTTTAATGGTCAACAGTGACGCAAAATTTCAGTACTTCAAGAAATTTAAAAAATCCAATTTACCTTAATATACATTTCCTAAGTTGTGTCAACGGTTAAAGTGCTCAGCAGATAACCAATGGGTTGGAGGTTTGAGTCCATCTCAGAAGTGCCTCCGAAGAAAGACCTGGCAATCTACTTCTGAAAAAAACAGTCATTGCAAACCTTAGAGAGAAACTTTCTGTAGTGATACACCAGGGTGGCCCTGAGTCAGAACTGGCCCGACAGTGACTGGAACTGTCTTCAGATGCTTTTGACTATGTTTAATATTTTCGACATCTCCCGCCTCCCCCCACCCAGGGGATTGTTAGCTATTTATAACTCTGTATATAGCGTGGGGATGTGGTACCAACATAGCTACCAAACGTAGACCTTCAACAAACCCTTCTATTCTTAGCATAGCATTTTACAACCACCTCTTTCTCTTTCCCAAAGCCTGCTGTGGATTCCAAAGTACAGATGGTCTCCTTTTCTCTCTGAATCCCTTCCTGTTTTCCAGCTGCAGCTTTCTTCTGCCTGTTTCATCTGCCACACTCCTTTTCCAGGGACTGGTCCTTCCAGGTAACATGTCCAAAGTACCTGAGATGAAGTCTCCCTACTCTGGCTTCTAATGAGCACTCTGGCTCTACTTCTACCAAGACAGAGTTGTTTGTTCTTCTGGCAGACTGTGTTACTTTCAGTATCCTTCATTAACACCACAATTCAAATGAATCAATTTTTCTCCTGTCTTCCTTATTCATTGGCCAGCCTTCACATGGATAAGTTGTTTGTTGCTTTTGTACTCTTGAGTGGGTTCTGATTCATAGCGACCCTGTATAGGGTTTCCAAGGAGTGACTGGAGGGTTTGAACCACCAACTTTGCAATTAGCAGCGTCACACCAGGACTTCACATGCATATGAGTCAATTAAAAATACTATGGCTTGGGTCAGGTACACCTTAGTCCTCAAAGTGTCATCTTTTCTCTTTAATACTTTAAAGGATTTTTTTTTTTTTTGCAGTAGTTTTGCCCAATATAATATGTCATTTGATTTCTCTGAGCATCGAAACCAAATAAAATGAAATCCTTAACAAATTCAATCTTTCCTCTGTTTATCATGCTATTATTTATTGGTTCAGTTGTGAGGATCTTTGTTTTCTTTCTATTGAGTTATAATCCATAGGAAATGCTTTAGTTTTTGATTTTCATCAGCAAGTGCTTTAAGTGCTCTTAATTTTCAGTGAGCAAAATTGTGTCTGTACATGCTGCAGGTTTTCAATGAATCTTCTTCCAATCTGATGCCATGTTCTCCTTCATAGAGTCCAAATTATTTACTCATTATAGAGATTGAATATGCATGGTGAGAGAATACAATCCGGATTCACAACTTTTCTGTTTTTTATTTAACAAAAGTTATCTCCTTGTTTTGTTCAAACAACTATGTCTTGGTCTATCTTCTGCATGAACACAATGAAATGTTCTGTAATTCCCATTGCTTGCAAAGTTTGTGATGATACACACAGTTGAATGTCATTGCATAGCCAATAAAACACAAGTAAACATATATTTGGTATTCTCTGATTTCAGCCAAGACCCATCGAATGTCAACAATAACATTCCTCATTCCATGTCCTCTTTTGAATCTGATTTGCAGTTTTGGCAGCTCTCTGTGTAAGTACTGCTGTAACCATTTTGAATGATCTTCAGTGAAATTTTACCTCTATATGATATGAATGACTTTGTTTGATGATTTCTACATTCTGTTGAATCACCTTTCTTTGGAATGGGCACAAATATGGATCTCTTCCAGTTGATTGGCCAGGTAGCTGTCTTCTAATGTTCTTGGCATAGATGAGTGAGTGTTTCCAGTGTTGCATCAATTTCTTGAAAACATTTCAATTCACATTCCATCAATTCCTAGGTCCTTGTTTTTCACTAGTACCTATGGCTCTTGATCATATGCTACCTCCTGACATGGTTGAACGTTGAACAGATTTTTTTAGGACACTGATTCTGTTTATTCCTTCCATCTTCTTTATATGCTTCCTGCATTGTTAAAAAAAAAAAGATAATAGTTACCAGTTTTGTTTTTGTAATGCCGGGCATTTAATGCAAAAGATCTTGTCTAAGTTCTGGTATGGTGTTGTAGGATAAAAACTGGACTTATCATACTTCAGTGGTTCAAACCCACCAGCTGCTCCTCAGAAACCCTATACAGGGTGACTATGAGTGGGGACTAGTTGAAAGCTCTGAACAACAACAACATCTAATCATCAAATCAACTCCTTAGTCATATTTGCCTCTGACAAATGAGGCAAAGAGAGTGTGAATAACTTGCTAAAGATCAAACACCTCAGTAGTGACATTACTAACTTTGGAACCTTGATGTTGTTCTACTGAAGCTCACATCTCACACTACTTGTAGCACACAACTTCTCAAACATAGATCGGTTGCTGATGCAAATAGGCTGATCCACCTGCCCGGCAGAACAAGCAGTCTGGGTCCCTTTCTTGGTGGCTCTGTCGTCAGCCTGCTTCAAAGGGCTTTCCAGCTCATCCACAGTTAGGTCTCGTTCCTCTACTTCTTTCTGCTATGGGCTCTCAGAGAGCTCACTGTGTATCCAGCTCCTTGTTCCTATACCGACTTAGAACTCCAACGTAGTGCAGCCCGTCTTCTTAATCTGGAAGGGCAGGTTGGAGCACTGCAGGAGAGCTGTAGAATGGATATACTGTGGATGACCTCCTTGAAGATGCTTTCCCAATGACCCAAAATCATACTTCTTCACAAATTGCTTGAGGATAGATGTTTCTTTAGACCTCTATGCTTTCCTAGACTGAGTACCCTACCATTTTCCTACATATAGTTCAAATGCTGCTTCTCTGACCTACTCTGTAGACAGGGTTCCTTTTGTCCTAAGCTCCTGAAAGGAAAGATGCAAGTTCCTAGGTCCTACAGCCGGGATTCACAGTAGCTTTCAGCATGGAGCAGAGCAGAGAGCTGCCTGCCCCTTCGTCCACGTCACTTCCTCTCGCTCTCTATGTTCCTTGCCTTTTCCTACCCTCCCTCAGTGTCTTTCTCTGTTTGCACCTGCTCCGTGGAGGCTAGAGTTAGGTTCTGTTTGACCCTTCTCTATATCAAAATCATTCAGATTTAATTTTACTGTATTTGGGGACATCTCTTTCTGTCCCTTTATCCAAAGATATCCCATATATTTCTGAGTTCACTGTGGATGGAGTCCTCTCAGGCAATGTGTCCACTTTCTCAGTTTGTGACCCTTGAGTGTCTGGTCACTAGATCACTAGCCCAGATCCAGACGTATCTACTTAAGTACCCCAGAATATGTAATTTATTTTGCATGTGTGTTCTTATGTCATTAGCTGCTATCAAGTTGATTCCTGACTCAGGGAGACTTTATACAGAAATGGGACTATATACTGCCTAAGGAGCTCTAGTAGCATAGTGGTTACGAGTCGGGCTGCCAACCTCAAGGTCAGAAGTTCAAAACTACCAGCCGTTTCACGGCACACTACCACCACCAACACCACCACTGCCTGGGTCCGCACCATCCCCGTAATTGGACTGTTCCATAGGGTTTTGATTTATAGAAGTAGACTGCGAAGCCTATCTTCTTTGTCTATCTTAGTCTAGAAGCTTCTCTTGTTACCTAGGACAGCTATAACAGAAGCTGGTAAGTAGATGGCTTTAATGGACTTAAAGTGTTCCTCTTACAGTTCAGGAGATACACGTCCAAATTCGGGATGTTAACTCTAGGGGATGCCTTTCTCTCAGTCAGCTCTGGGGAAGGGCCTTGTCTCCTTTCAACATCTCTAGGTCCAGCGTCCCCTTACCCCTGGACGCACATCTGTGGGTCAAACTTTTGTGATCCATAGAGTTTCGTTTGGCTGATTTTTGGAAGCAGATTTCCAGGCCTTTTTTCCTACTCTTAGTTTAGAAGCCTCCAAGATTCCTGTTTAGTTTTGCAGCAACATGCAAGCCTCCTCTGACAGAGGAGCAGTGGCTATGCATGAAGTATCTTGTTGTTGTTATGTGCCGTGGAGTCAGTTCCGACTGAGAAAATGATCGTAGCATGTCCTGGCAACAATGAATACGTTAAGCAGGATGGATATTGCAAGAATTTCAAACCTGGCACAGAGAATGAAGCCAGGCAAACTCTAGCTTCTGTAATTCACTTTAACCTTGACCTTGTCCTATTTTTGGAAACTCTGGGTCCTGAAAGGTCCAGATTGAACCCACGTATTTCTTATGCTCCCCCAAGCCTGTATTTTGCTCTCTGAACTTCTGAATTCTCTAATAGAGCTCTGTACCATTAGTTCTCATTGTGTTCTCTATGGTACTGTAGGATGAGTGCTGGACTGCTAACTAAAATGTTGGTGGTTCAAATCCTACACTGGATCACTATGAGTCAGAAACCACTCGACAGCACTTAACAACAATAACAAAACCCTACACTGGGCCTCTATGAGTCGAAACTGACTCCACCGCACTTAACAGCAGTGACTAGTCTCTCTCTCTCTCTCTCTCTCTCTCTGTGCTAAAGTCCCATTCTCCCAACAAGACTGCCTCAGTTCCTTAGTGCTGCTGTAACAGAAATAGCACCAGAACAGAGGAGTATCTGCTCAGTTTAGGAGGCTAGAAGTCTGAACTAAGGCACGGTCTAGGGAAAGCCCCCATCTCTCTCTGTCAGCTTGGAGGGAAGGTCCTTTCCTCAGTTTCTGTGGCCCTGGCATATCGTCCTTTGGTTCCTTGGTGATCTTCTGTCATGTAACATCTGTCTTTCCTTGTTTGTGCTTACTGTCTTCTTCATCTATGCCACTCTTTATAATGCTCAGAAGTGATTTCGGTTTAGGATGCATCCTACACTCATGTGGTCTTATTAACAACAAAGTGAACCCCATTTTCAAACAAAGACTATGTCCACTGGCACTGTAAGATAAGCACTGGACTGCAAGGTCAATTTGAACTGCAACATCGGCTGTTCAAATCCACCAGCAGCTTCTTGGAAACCCTTTACGGGGTCACTATGAGTTGGAACTGACTCGATGGTACTAAAAACAAAAAAAAACAAACAAAGGTATACAAGTCAGAACTGCAACACTAATTTTGGGGCATGCAATCCGATTGGATTATAACATACTGGATTATGTCATATATAACATAACATATTGGATATAACACATTGGATTATCATAACAGACTTAAAACTCCTTGAAGGGATGGACGTTTGGGTGTCATTGCCCCATTCCCCCTTCTATCCCTTCAGTCTACCCTTCCCTAACCCACAGTGTATGATGCTTCTTAATAACTGAGGTGAAATCCTCACTCTCTTCAAGCTTCAGTTTTCTCATCTGCAAATGGGGATAATTATACTCTCACCTCATAAGATTGCTGCCAGGTTTAAATGAAATAGGGGTGTTGTTGTTGTTGTTAAGCGCCGTCAAATCAGTTCCAACTCATAGTGACCCCTGTACAGTGTTTCCCAGGAGCGGCTAGTGGATTTGAAACACCGACCTTGTTTGTGGTTCACAGTCCAGTTCAGATCCTACAGCGCCACATCAGGAGTCTGAGATAGGGCTTATTCCAGAGCCTGTAGAACGTGATACGTGGAAATAGCAAATACAATGAGATCAGACACTGTTCACATTTACTTTCAGGGTTTACAATCGGATATTCTTCTAGATCTTTCAATCCCTGTCTTGAGTTAAAGAGTTGAGGAAGGAAAGCATTTAGGGGATAAGTATGAGAACAAGACAGTAGGAGTTTGTTTCTTAGAAGTCTCAGCCTCCCCAGGGCTTGGGGAGGAATTTACCAGGTAAAACACACACACACACACACACACACACACACACACACACACACACACAGGGCACATTTAGAGCAATCCAGTTGCATATTGAAATTTAGAGGTTGTCTGAGCTAGTCAAGAGCATGAGTGGGCTATTGTGGGCATAGAAACAGTAACAACAGTCCCTATGATTGAACAGAATGTGTCTTTTCTCTGGGTTAAAATCCCCCAAACTCAGGTTTAAAAAGGGATCTGACTTTATTGTTATTTTGTTTAACAGAAGACTTTGAGGTGTGAACTGAAAGCTGTTATCCCTCCCTTGGGCCTGACTGCTAGGTTACCCAGCTGAGGCCAGTACCCCGAAATGAATGGCCATATTATCCTTCCATTAAAAGTTGAGGCTCTTAATTAAAAACGTGATCTTGAGTCTTTATGGAGGCATTGTTTAGGGTTTCTTTAGCTGTTAACACATCATAAATCATTTTAAAAAGAACCTTCCCCCCTATGGCTTAGTGGTTAGGGCATTTTCAAAAAAGCTATTTGAAAATAAAACTAGGATTAAATGTAGTGTTTGACAAGGTGCTAAGGGGCTAGCCACCTTGGCTGGGATAAGACAAGAGGGCTTTTACTTGATCTGCTACTGTCCTTGTCTCACTAATTCCTGACTTCGTTGATTTAAATAGCAGGGTGACATTGGTGTCAAAAGTTGAACTTATGGGTAGCAGGAAAAATGGCAGACAGCCCACCCTAGCTAAGCTTTCCTTTATTATTTTGTCATTGCAAGACCTACTGGGAAGAAAAGTCTGTGACTTTTATGAAAACTCCAGTAATGCTATCAAACAAGAACTCGCTGGAGTTCTGTGTGCTGTCATGTGCCACCAAGTCAGTTCTGACCCATAGAGACCCTGTATAGGGTTTCCGAGGAGCAGCCGGTGGATATGAACGGCCGACCTTGTGGTTCATAGTTCAGTGCAGGTCCTACAGTGCCACATAATCCATCAATGTCAAACTACCCTGGTGATGTAAGCATTACCATGCTCCAGTGCTAACCTAAAGATTGGAGGTTCAAGTTCCCTCAAAGGGGTCTCAGAAGAAAGAGCTGGTAAACCACTTGTAAAACAAATCAGCCACTGAAAATCCTATAGTGCACAGTTCTACTCTAACTTACATGGGGTTGGCACAAGTTAAGATGACTCAGTGGCTACTGGTTTACAACAATTTCCTTGGTGGTGCAGTAAATGGTTTATGATTTTGACTTCCACTGCAGTGGAGGGATCTTTGGTTATAGAACCTTGAATCTGACTGACGGTCATAAATGTTTTCTAATTTAGGGAGCTGGTATGGTGCAGTGAAGAGTCTTGGGTTGGCACTGCAGAATAACGCACTA
Source organism: Chrysochloris asiatica (assembly GCF_000296735.1). NCBI lineage: Eukaryota > Metazoa > Chordata > Mammalia > Afrosoricida > Chrysochloridae > Chrysochloris > Chrysochloris asiatica. Next base: position 16,121,645 of record NW_006408572.1, read on the forward strand.
GACCACAAGGTCAGTTTGAACTGCAAGGTCAGTGGTTCAAACTCAGGAGCCAGTCCTCAGAAACCCTATACAGGGTCGCTGTGAGTTGGAACTGACTTGACGGCACTTTACAACAACTGTCTTCTGTACAGTTGAAGACAAGACAGAAGAATATCCTACCTTAACAACATAACCTTCTGGAATGTCTGTGGTCTGCATTCCTCTACAAAGCAAGAAAATAATACTTCACAGAGGTATTGTGAGATTTAATGAGTTGATAACGTGAAAGTTTTTTAGTGGTTCTCCAAAGAATGTGGGGGTGGGGGTGGGGGAGGAGAACAAAAAGAAGCCGATACTGACTCAGTTTCACAATTATTTAAAAAATTCATTCCTTTACAAATTTTCTTGTTGGTTAGTTTCAGCTGATGGAATTCCTAGGTTGAAGATGGCATTATCTTGTTTGCTATTAGCCAAGATACTTGCTGCCCTGACATTTTCCTTGTATGTGCATGAGGCACCATCTCCAAGCAGGGGTTCCGCCTCCTTGTTGCAGTCCTCCAGGAAGCCCCACTGCTCAGCAACACCTGGGACCTGGTGCCTCCTGGAACCCCCTTCTCTGGCTGGCTGCGAGCTCCAAGGTTGTGTGCCCGGCGGCGGCGATCACTCACATAGCCTGCAGTGGCTTCACATCCTGTTTACTAAAGGGAACGGGAACTAAGGGGGACTTTTCAGAAGTCACAACATGCAAGACTTTTTAATTCCTGGCAATGGTAATTATGTGCCGTGGAGTCGATTCTGACTCTTAGCGACCCTCCATAGGGTTTCTGAGGCTGGAAATCCTTACGGGAGCAGAAAGCCTCATCTTTCTCCTGAGGAGCGGTTGGCAAATTCTAACTGCTGACCCTGCAACCCAACGCGTAACCCAGGATGAAATTGTTGTTGTTGTGTGCCATTGAGTTGGTTCCGACCCATAGCGACCCTGTACATGGTTTCTGAGGAGCAGCTGATGACCTTGAACTGCCGACCTTGCAGATCAAACCGACTTTGCAGTTCAGTGAATTAACCCACAGTGCCACACCAGGACTCCACTAGGGTGATGGTTCCTTCAAAATTTGACCCCAGATTCAACCTATGGTAAATCCTGCTCAGATTATCCCCATTTGACGTAGTTTTGTGTGGTCTGGCTCTGTCATTTGCTGTCCTTGTTTTCATTTTCAACCCTTGCTCTGGCTTTTCCCTCTTAAGAATTCTCTTTTGAATTACTTTTCAAGGTAGGTTTCCAATTCTCATATGAAACTCAGAGGAGAGGGCGGTGCTGGTCTTATTTTCGTCACAAATTTTGTTGAAACAATCCCTTATCCTGTGTATGGAAGATCCCACATACATTCAGCATTGATCTCTGAATGTAAGTGCCAACGAACACATCACTTTACACCTTGAGAAACGACTAGAAACAGGCCCGTGTTTACGCCTCCCAATACACATATACAAGAGGACTCCAAGTAACTTGTACAAAGTTGGAATGAAAAGATAATGGATTTTTTCCATGAACTTTTTGAAGCCCCTCATTCAGACTTTAACTTCTCATAGTCAGCTCCCTTGCAGTCCTGGTGTGGCGCTGTGGGTTAATGCACCAGACTGCATAGGCCATTTGAGCTGCAAAGTTGGCGGTTCAAGCTCAACAGCCGCTCCTCAGAAACCCTATCCAGGGTCGCTATGGGTAGGAACCGACTCGATGGCACTTAGCACTTAGCATTGACAAAAGTCAGCTCTCTTAGCCTTTGACTTTTAAACACTTCGTTGTTGTTAAGTGCCGTCAAGTAGATTCTGACTCATGGCGACCCTGTATAGGGTTTCCCCGCCAACCTTGCTGTTCAAACCGACCTTGGGGTCCGCAGTGCTAGATCTTAAAGACCATCTTTAGAGTAGAGGTTTTCTGGGCTGGGATTAAACCAAATTGAGTGGCAATGAGCTGGCCACAACCTGAGTCGTGTATTTTATTCTGGGAAGAATTCGGTAGGTCTTGACAGCTTCAGCCCAGGGGGTTCAGTTACAGAATTCTCTCCTGGTTGAGGAAGACTTGGGTTCAATTCCCAGCTAATGCTCCTCCCACACAGCTACCATCCCTCTGTGTGTTGATACGGATGCTGGAAGCAGCGTTTCATTCCACTGTATGTTGGTTTGTTGGGTCTGGGGTCACATCCATGGCAGCTTTTGTTCAGTGATCTACTGCTTCTCTTTGGAAATATACAAAATTAACCTTGAATTTTTTTTTGAATGACATCCTTGAATTATTTGGAGACAGTTATTCTGCCTCCAAAGCTAGGATAAGAGAAACAAGAGTCTTCTCTTTTCCAGGTTTAAAAATCCTCTTTTCCGTGGTTTCACCACACTGGCTGTTTGACAATGAATAATAATCATAGTAACAGCACTAACTGACTTCTATGGTGTACTTAATATATGACAAAGGTAACTAATATTAGTTATCATTATAACATTATTATATTTCTAATGTTACATACTTTAGTAGTATTATTTAATAGAAGTCCTGGTGTGGGATAAAGCACTGGACTACAAGGTCGATGAATCACAAGGCCGGCAATTCAAACTCACCAGTCACTCCTTGAAGACCCTATACAGAGTTGCTATGAGTCAGAACCAACTTGATGGCATTCAGTAAGAGTAACAACATTATTTGGTAAGTTCTCAGTCTCAAGATGTATAAAATGCATGCAATAGAGCATGGAAGATGAAAACTCCTACTATCCCCAGTCTTCTAATCCCATTCCTAAGAAAGGAGGTGGGTGGATTTGTGTATATCTTTTCAGACATGCTCTAGTAATAAGGACCCTATATTTATTATACACAACTCTCTCCCACCCCCCACCACTGAGGTGCTGTGGGTTAATGCACCAGACTTCAAAGTTATTTGAACTGCAAGGTCAGCAGTTCAAGCTCACCAGCTGCTCCTCAGAAGCCCTATACAGGGTCACTATGGATCAGAACCGACTCGACGGCATTTCACAACAACAACACAAATGGGATTATACTAATTGGTACAAGTATGTCTTGATGTCTTTTCACATAATAGTAATAAGGGGCATTATTCCAAACTTTCCACCTCAAAAAGTAGATGTATGTGTAGTTTTTTTTTTTTTTTTTAAGGTTTTTATTGTGGATTGAGTGAAAGTTTATAGGGCAGATCATCAGTTTTACATTCAACAAATCATACACCTTGTTTCATTACAATGATTATAACCCTTTCCATGTACCATCAGTTAACAGTATTTCTCTCTATTCACTTTAGCCATTTTTTTAAATTAAAAAAAAACAAAACACCACTCAGGCATATATAATAATTTATACCTCCAAAGGGCACATTCTTCAAGTTTGCCTCCTGGCCACCAGCTCTTAGTCCCTCTCTTTTCATGAATCTAGAGTCCTCAGCTGCTCCCTCTCTCCATGTCCCCATCTCTGCCTCCATCTCTGGTGTCGCTGCTTCTCTGGATAAGGTCTCGCATTCCACTTGTGCTCTTTTCCCTTGATGGTCCTAGGGTCCTGTGTTTCTGGACTGTAAGATTAACTACTCCCCGGTTTTTGTTACAAAACTTCTACCTTTACAATTGTGACAGTCTCAATTAGTCATGATAACAATTACTCACCATAGAATCATACGAATCTTATCCCCATCTCTTAACCAGACCCATCTAGACAAGATAAAAAATCATTCAGTGGGGACTCTTTCTTCCCCCCTGCCACTTTTAAACTAAACTCCCTCTTGAAACCTTGTAAACCAGTCACTTCATGCCTTTATTGCTCCCTCATTTTAGGTAGCCAATGTTTAAGTTGCCCGTCCCTATCTAGCTTTTTTTTTTGTTTTGTTCTTTGTAATCTTCCTCTAGTAGAGTTATGATTATCAAGCCATTGAGGCTAGGTCAAATGGGTACTGTCTGCAAGTTTGGGTGTTCTTGTGCATCTCCTCTCACTTCATATCAGCTGGATGCTTCACTCTCAGCTCTAGATCTCTGTGGCTATGTCCTTGTCCATGGGCTCAAGTGTCCCCAGGTCTCACCACACTTTGGACCAACCAGCCCTTCCTCTTCTCTCTCTCATATCCAGGTCAACAGGAGTCAATGGGCTGTGGTTGAACTCAGCCCATTTCTTCATTGCTGCCTTTCCCCCTCTTCCACTCACCAGAAGACCAATGTGGTCACCAGCAAGCTTGCATGCCTGTTCATGTGCTCCCTTTGAGTTTCAGTCTTAGAGGGGAGTTTGTCCTGAAGGAACTTGATTGCTTGCTTTAATGGCTTCCTGGAGAACTGCTTGCTCATTCTTGTAGTAGACAGTCATGCTGGCATTTTTGTTTTTGGGTTTTCCTGATGATCTTTCTTTGAAGATGTATCTTCTGTTGCTCTAGCTGTTTCAGGCTGGTCTGCTTGTCCTTGCTAGTGGGGATGTCATACCTCTTCAGGTTCTGGATGGAACTCAGGATTCCACCTAAGGTCCTATACTCTGCAAAGGCTTTGCAAGAGGCCTATTTCACTGGGCAAGTTCTATAACCCCTTTTAGGTATTCCAATCTGTTATAGGCTGAAGACGGGCTAGCAAGTTTTATCTAATCATGTTTCCCAACATTCCTTTCTATCCCACTCAAGTGTCTATTTTACAATAGTAG
>NW_006408572.1:16127518-16131668 GCF_000296735.1 Chrysochloris asiatica
TCAATTCTACTCCTTTGCCCTTTCAGTGTATTGTCCATTTCTGATATTCTATTATTAATCATTTGGACCTCTTTCTGTAGGTTTTGAATTGTTTCAATGCTGTATCTATTTTATTTAATTGTTCCTGTAGCATTTTCCAGACTTCATCCTTATTTTTCTCAACTTCATTGTATAGTGTTTTGATCCATTTTATAATCATTTTTCTGAATTCCTTTTCAGGCATTTCCAAAGCCTGCCCATCTTCCAGTATGGAGTGTAAGTCTACTTCCAGCTCATTTGCCTCAGTCACTTTATCTCATTTCTGGACATGTTTGTGCTGATATGGTCATATGTTTCTGTTTTTAGGGTATATTCAGGAATTATCTGTGGCCTTAATACTTAGATGGGTGTGTATTTTTATGCTTTCTGATTCCCTCCAGGTAGATGTGATCAGGAGATGGGCTTCAGTCCCCATTCAGGCCTTTTTCCTAGTGATAAACAGTTCAGGGCCTGCTGTGGCCATTTTGCACTGCTGTTTGATTTTGAGTGGAAACTGTCCCTTTAAATTTCAAGGAGATCTGTGTGCATGTGTATGTAGTAAAACCCTCCAGGGACAGGGATGGGGTGTCCACTTGCTCAGGCACCACCTCTAGTCGCCTGAATGGAGGTGCGCAGACCACCGGAGACCAATGAACAGATCCAAAAAAAGAGTGTCCACACCTTTGTCTCCACAATTTTGATAGGTGTCCATGGCTGCTCTGATCCTTTCCTCAGTTGGTGTCTCCCAAGATGGCAGCTCCAGGAGCACCTGAGCATCTTGGATTAGAAAGGAATGGATTTCTGGCTTCTGCTACAAATTCCCCTGCCTGTAAGCCATCCAACCTTCTAAACATTCCTTTATATGTGGTTCAGAGTTCTGGGACCATCCCCTGGGCCTGCTTGGTCCAGTATTCTGTGTTGTTGCTGATGGAGCTCCTCACTGCACTACTACCCAATCTGCCATCTTGTTTGGTCTCCTGTGTAGTTTTTAAAGCTGTATTTTATTACATTTTAATAAATACACATTTCTGTGTAAGGCATGCATGTTGTTATTGTTAGATGGTATTGACTCACTTCTGACTCATAGCAGCCATACATACAACAGAACAAGACATTTCCCGGTCAGTCCTGCACCATCCTCACAGTCATCCTATGTTTGAGTCCATTGTTCCTGTCACTGTGTCAATTTTCCTTCATTAAGGTCTTTCTCTTTTTTCGATGACCCTCTACTTTACCAAGCATGATGTCCTTCTCCAGGAATGAGTCCCTTCTCATAACACGCCCAAAGTAAGTAAGACAAAGTCTCACCATCCTCACATCTAGGGAGCATCTGACTGTACTTCTTCCAAGACAGATCTATTGGCTGTCCATGGTACGCTTACTATTTCCCATCAACTCCATACTTCAAAAGCACCAATCTTTTCTGGTCTTCCTTATTCATAGTCCAGCTTTTACAGGAATATACGGTGATTGAAAACATCATGGCTTGGGTCAGGTATACCTTAGACCTTGTCTTAGTTATTGAATGCTGTTATAACAGAAATACCACAAGTGGCTAGCTTTAACAAACAGAAATTTATCCTCTCACAGTTTCAAAGGTTAGAAGTCTGAATCAAGAGTAATGGCTCTGGAGAAAGGTCTTCGTCTCTTTTCAGCATCAGTGGGTCCAATATTCCTTAGAGTTACCAATGCATCTTGGCATCCATCTTCCTTTGGATCTAGGAGCTTCACAATCCAGGGACCCAGCATCCTAAGGATGAGTTTGCCTCTTCTTTCTTGGTGGTAGTGGGTCCCTCTTTCTCTGATCACTTTTCTCTCCTTTTATAGCTCAAGGTAGACCCTAATTATGTATATTACATCTGACCTCCTTAACATGAGGATTGACAACACATTGGATAATTACATCAGCTCAGGACTGATCATATCAGATCATTTCACGAGATTGAATTATATTGGGACTCATCAGGGAGGAGATAACTACATGTTAACTGCTAAATCACTGAGAATCCTGGACCAGCCAAACTGACACAGAACCTTAACAGTCACAGACTTCCAGTTAGCATCTTTGCTTTTTATCACTCTAAAATAAAGAGGTCTTCACATGAACATGATTATCTATATTATCGTTTTAATAAAAAATTACCACACAAAAGAATACTTTTGACTCTACTACTCAAGAAATAGAACACAAGCAAAGTGTTGTCGCTCCATTTGTACTGACCCTCCCTGCCCCCCGCCATTTCTCTGATTTCCTGCAGGATGTCCCACTTTTTCACATCTCTTAACTTTTAAAATACTTTCACTATTAGTATTTATCTCCAAGTAGATCATTGTTTTGTTTTGCCTATTATAATTAACTTTAAAAACGATTTCAGGTTGATATGTTCTTCTGAATTAGTTGTGTATTCAATTTATGTTTTTTTATATCCATGTCAGTGCGTATAGCAACATTTCATGTCCATTGCTGAAAAGTACTCCATTGAATCTTTTATTGTCAGGTGCCATCGAGTTGGTTCCAACTCATGGTGACCCTGTATGGAGTCTCTGAGGCTTCAAATCTTAATGGGAACAGAAAACCTCATCTTTTTCCTGTGGTGGACTTGACCGCCAACCATATGGTTAGCAGTGTGGTGCTTATCCTACAATATATCTACCAATTTTGGGTTATTTTCAGTTTTCTGTAATGGTAAACTGCGCCACAAATGTTTTACATTATTCCTGCTGTATTCATTTAAAAAATAGATACATTGCATATTATTGCTGTTAAGTGCCATCAAGTCGTTTCCCATTCATAGTGGCCTTGTATAGGGTTTCCAAGGAGTGACTGGTGGGTTTGAACCACTGATCTTGTGGTTAGCAGTCTAGGATCTTGTCGTTAGCAGTCTAGGATCTTGTGGTTACCAGTCTAGTTCTTATGCTATATCAACACATATTGTGTGGTTGGCCATAATTTACTCCTTAATTTTTCTCATATAATGTTTGTTGATGTTGTTTTTAGGTGCCACTGAGTTGGTTCTGACCCTGAGACCCTATGAAAAACACTGCCCAGTCAGGCACCCTTCTCACAAATGTGGTTACTGTTGAGCCATTGCTGCTGCCACTGTGCCAGTCCATCTCGTTGGGGTCTTCCTCTTTTTCGCTGACCCTCCACTTTTCCAAGTGTGATGTCCTTCTCCAGGGACTGGTCCCTCCTGATAACATGTCCAAAATATGAGAGACCAAGTCTGTCCATTGGCTTCTAAGGAGCACTCTGGCTTTACTTCTTCCAACACATGTTGCTTTGTTCTTTTGACAGTCCATGGTACTTTCACTATTCTTCTCCAACACCATAACTCAAATGCATCAATTCTTGATCGTCCAACTTTCATGTGTATATGAAGCTATTGAAAATACCTTGGCCTTTGTCAAGTACACCTAACTCCTCAAACTGACATCTTTGCTCTTGAACACTTGTAAATAGGTCTTGTGCAGCAGATTTGCCTAATGCAATATGTCCTTTGATATTTTGACTGCTGCTTCCATGAGTGTTAATAGTGAATCCAAGCAAATTGCATCTTTGAGAACATCAATCTTTTATCCATTTAAAATAATGTTATTTTCTGGTCCATTTGTAAGAATTTTTGTTTTCTTTATGTTGAGGAGGTTTTTGATCTTCATCAGAAGTCTGTGGTCTTTGATATTCATCTGTAAGTATTTTAAGTGCTCTTCATTTTCAGCAAGCAAGGTTGTATTGTCTACATATCACAGGTTGTTAATGAGTCTTCCTTCAATCCCGAAGCCACATTCTTCTTCATATAACCCAGATTCTCAGGTTATTTGCTTAGATAAAGTTTGAATAAGTATGGTGAAAGAATCCAACCCTGGCACACACCTTTCTGATTTTAAACCATTTAGCATCTTCCTTTGTCTGTTCAAATGACTGCCTCTTGGTCTATGTACAGGTTTCTCATGAGCACAATTAAGTTTTCTGGAACACCCAATCTTTACAATGTTATCCATAGCTTGTCATAATCTATGCAGTCAAAAGCCTTTGCATAGTTGATACAGTACAGAAAAACATCTTTCTGGGATCCTGTGCTTTCAGTCAAGATCCATCTGCTATCTCTGCTTTCATTCAAGATCCATCTGACAT
>NW_006408572.1:16134043-16140946 GCF_000296735.1 Chrysochloris asiatica
GTCAGTGTATTTAAAGATTACATTAGTATTCCATCAATTTCCATAGACTTGTTCTTTGCCAATGTCTTCAGTGTACTTTGGACTTTTTTCTTCCTTACCATTGATTCTTGATCTTATGCTACCTCTGGAGATGGTTGAACATCAATCATTTTTCTTTGGTACAGTGACTCTTCCATCTTCTTTTGATGCTTTCTATATCATTCAAAATTTTGCCTATAGAATTCTTCAATATTGCAAGTCAAGGCTTAAATGTTTTCTTTACTTCTTTCTATTTGAGACATGCTGAACATGCTCTTACCTTTTGGCTTTCTAACTCCAGGTCTTTGCACATTTCGTTCTAATTCTTGACTTCATCTTCTTGAGCTGCCCTTTGAATTTTGTGTTCAGCCCTATTACCTCTTCATTTCTTCTGTTCACTTTAGCATCTCTACGTTGGAGATGAAGTTTCAGATTTTCTTCAAACATCCATTTTGATCTTTTCTTTGTTTCCTGTCATTTTAAAGACTTTTTTCTTTCTTCCTGTCTGATGTTCTTGCTGTCATCCTACAACTCTCTTAGTCTTCGATCATTAGGGTCTAAGGCATCAAATCTGTTCTTCGAGAACAGATTTGATAGATAATGTATATATGCTGTATATGTATTATTATTGTCATGCTCCATTGATGGAGAACAGATTTGATAGATCGTGTATATATGTTGTATATGTATTATTTTTGTTGTGCCCCATTGATGTTGACTCATGGTGAGTCTACAGAACAGAGTAGAACTGCTTCATTAAGTTCAAGCTTACCAACCACTCCTCAGAAACCCTATACAGGGTTGCTACAAGTCTAAACTGACTTAACGACACTTCACAACAACAATAATCAATATGGAAGCAGGATGCCACATCTTTCTCTTGCAGAGCAGCTGGTAGGTTTGAACCACCAGTCTTTTGGTTATCCGTTAAGCACTTAACCAATGCACCACTAATGCTTCTGTCTATATACACATAAGACATCATATATATGTGTTTATGTGCATATAGGAGTCCTAGTATGGCACTATAGGATAAGCACTGGTTCGCAAAGCTGATTTGAATCTCAAGGTCGGTGGTGCAAACCCACCAACTACTCCTCAGAAACCCTACACAGGGTCACTCGGAGGTTGGAATTAACTCCAGGGCACTTAACAGCAACAGCAACATACATATATGCGCATATGTGTGTGTGTGTGTGTATGTGTGTTTGTATGACAGTAGTGCCGTGGAGTCTGTTCTGACTCATAGCAACACTGTATAGGGCTTCTGAGGAGCAGCTGGTGGGTATGAACAACTCATCTTGCAATTTGTAGTCCAGTGATTATTCTCCAATGCCACACCAGGATTTATATTTTAGCAGTGTATGTTGTTGTTGTTGTTATGTGCTGTGGAGTCAGTTCTGACTCATAGTGACGCTGTACAGGGTTTCCAAGGCTGTAAAACTTTATGGGAGCCGAAAGCCTCATCTTTCTCCTGTGGAACAGCTGGTAGTTTAGAACTGCTGACCTTGAGGTTCACAGCCTGATTTGTAACCACTACGCTATACCAGAGCTCCTTTAGTAGTGTATGTTGTTGTTGTTAAGTGCCGTCGAGTTGGTTCCGACCCATAGCGACCCTATACAAGGTTTCCGAGGGTGTATATCCTTACGGGAGTAGAAAGCCTCATCTTTCTCCTGCGGAGCTGCTGGTAGTTTTGAACTGCTGACCTTCAGGTTCGCAGCCCGATTCGTAACCACTACGCTACCCGAGCTCCTTAGTAGTGCATAGCAAACATTAAAAGTGATTATTCCCCTTGACCTAAAAGTGTGGTTTTTAGGAAATTATTCTCCAGACATATTCAGATCATTGTACAAGTTGTTTGTCCAAAAGATGCTAATACAGCACTCCTTGCAATAGTAAAAACATATATACACATATGATGAGGTTTCCAAAAAGGTCATGGAATATTTTAATTCCATTTTTCCATAAACTTCTTGAAACCCCCTTGTAAAATATGTACAGAGCTGGTATGTGAAAAAGGAAGCATCTTAATGCTGATCGAAGTAACTCCAAAGTCATCCTCTAAAGTAGTTCTTTATTCTGCCTCCCAGTAAATGTTTAGTGAAAGAAGAAAGGAATAGTTGAAAGAGATTCAACATTTGAATAAACACAGGAGAAATTTCCTAGCTGAATCCCCTTGCACTCAGAGAAACATGGGTGGCAAATATCAGGGTTGTTTTTGTTTTACCTTTTAGATAATTTTCCAAGCTCAAGGAAATTTATTATTGGGGAGTCCTATATGTCTTCAACTCCAGGCTTGTGTAATGATCCTGAAAAGGGTCTTGAACTGCAATAATCAGGCAGGTTCCTGCTTTCTTGTGGTTCCCCTGCTTATGACTGAGATGTTCATCCTCTGTTTCCGTATGGACTCTGAAGTTGAGAAGGTCTGCTAGTATTGCACGTCCAGTCTCTCTCTGTCCACCACCAATCGGTAATGCCTCTGTGGTCTGGTCACATCCTGTCCCAGATGAGCACGTGGGTGGAACCACCTGACCACAGTCTGGGGAACATCTTTCCTCTCCTCCTCGGGTGGCCTTCAAAGTCTCTGAGTCTCTATCTCGGTCTACCCTCAACCGTCTCTATCTCGGTCTACCCTCAATCCCGAACACAATCTTTTCAATGAGTTAATGCTTCTGAACAAGGAGGATCTATTGACTTCAAGCATCTTCTGTTTTCAGCTTTACAGAAGTCTTTCAGCCAAGAAACTAGGAAGGGCACACATATGGAGACAGGACCACCAGTGGACTGGTACATGAACGCAGCCACTTTGGGAATAAATGTGACCATCTCAACTCATGACACTGTAGGGTAAGCAGTGGACTGCTGACCACAAGATCAGTGGTAAAACCCACAAGTCACTGCTCAGAAACCTTATTCAGGGTCGCTATGAGTCAGAACCTACTCAACGGCACTTAACCACCACAACAATAACAACAGTGCTGTTGAAGATTCCCTTATTCTAGGGGAGGGTTTGGGAGTTTTATTGGAATGCAGCTTTGGCCATGCGGTTTTTGATTGTCAATGGTTGAGGTGGTAGAGTTGTTCTGTGCAGTCTTGGTGTGGGTGAGCATTCGACCATAAGTTTGGTTTGACTTGCACGGTCAGCAGTTCAAACTCACCGACTACTCATTGGAAACCCTGTAAAGGGTCGCTATGAGTCTGAACTGACTTGATGGCACTTAGCAACAACAACAACAACAACATACTTTGTGTATACTATAAAACAAAAATGTATAGCTATGAAGATAAATATAAATATGAGGGTCCTTCTAAAGGCCTGTGGGAACATAGAATAGAAAGAGAATGGAATTTTTCCATACATTTTTTGAAGCTCCCTCATATCTATTTCTTCTGGGAAGGGTGAGGAGTAGCAATACTGTAGAGGAGAAGAAAGGAAACATAATGCTTTCATTCTATTATTTTTCCAAATCTGAGGCAAAAGTGGCAAAAAGTTAACATTTACTAATAGTGGATCCACAGATATCTATCACTTTTTCTTTTTCTTTTTATTCTGTTTTTCACCTTTAAAGAGTTAAAAAAAAAGAGAGAGAAACAACAAAAAAGGCAAAACAAAATAAAAGCAAACCAGCAACTCACTAAGGGCTTTCGTAATGCAGACATTGAGACGGAAGGAGGCCAGGAAAAAAATAACAAAGCACAAATTAATGATCCTGATGCATTCTGTTGTAATAGACTTCCAAAGTGAGACTTCAGCTCAGTGGCTGAGCACAGTGGGAAAGAGCAGAGCTCAGTCTTTCCCTCCAAATGTTCAAGGGCTTTTGTCATCCTACTTGGCTTCTTTTGTTTTTCTTCCTCACTGCAGTTGCTCTCCAGCAAGAATGCAACTCAGAATCCTTTGACCTCCTTGGAGGTCTTTGGCTTTGTATGCCTCGATCTCAGAAACTGACTCTTTCTGTCATTGGCTTGAGCTTGGTCAGTTACCTCTGTTTTGAAGACTTGTCAGTGGAAATGCCCTTGATCCTCAGATGACTCAGCTGCTCAGCTGCTCTGTGGAGCCCCACAGGGGAAAAGCTATGTATGTTTGTGTCTCTTACGTCATCACAAGTGTCTACAGGGTACTCTAAAACTGGCAGAGTGAAAACAGAGCCATTAAAGCTTAATTAGTATTGTAGGAGATGTTCCTGAGGGCTAGTCAAGCTCACTAAATTTTTAGAGTTGTGTAACTCTGGCAGGGGAGTCCTGATGTGGCACAGTAGGATAAACCCTGCACCCCTAACTTCAAGGTTGGCGTTTCAAGCCCACTAGCTGCTCCTTGGAAACCCTATACTGGGTTGCTATGAGTCATAACTGACTCAAAGGCACTTAACAACAACAACAACCCTGATACTAGATTCTCTTGTCGAAATGACAAACACATGAGGCTGATAACTGAAAGGCTAGAAGTTCAATTTCTCCCAGAGGCACCTCAGAATAAAGGCCTGGTGATCTACTTCTAAAAAGATAGCCAATGGCAACGGTCTAGAGCCGTGTTACTCTGACACATATAGGGTCACAGTGAGTTGGTGTTGACACAAGGACAAAGGGGGTAATCCTGTTAGCACTTGTTTATTATTGTTAAGTGCCATCCTGATCCTGCACAGGGTTTCCGAGGAGCAGCTGGTAGGTTTGAAACCTCTGACCTAGTGATTCAGATCAACTTTGGGGTCCACTGCTTATCCTAAAACACCACAACAAGATTCCCCTGTCAACACTAGTGAGAGAGAAACGGATGCCACCCCTGGTGGTACAGTGGGTTAAGCATTGGCCTGCTAGCAGCAGAAAGGTCATCGGTTTGAACCCACCAGCCACTCCTCAGGGGAAAGATGAAAAAGAAAATCTGCTTCTGGGAAGAGTCACTGCCTTGGCAATCCCATGGTGCTCTTCAATATCATAGAGTTGCTATGAGTTGGAATCAACTTGACGGCAGTGAGTATGGTTTCAGTTAGGGTCCGTTTTCTATGTGAAGAATATGAAGTATGAATACCTGCCTCTCCCTCACCCCAAACCGCTGCTTTTCAAAAAAAAATCGATATTTGGAAAATCTCATGAAAATCTAGTATAGTGAAACTGTTATTTTTTATCATCTTGGATGAAATGGTGGGTTATATAGAATTAAAAGGAGTTTTAGAAGGAAAATAATGTCATCTTACCAGCGCCGAGGAAGGGCATTCTAGACAGAGTTAGACATATTGCCCCGAGGTCTTCAAATTTCAAAGGCTTTACAGAGAAAAGACCTATTATTCCAAACCTGGAATCATTCTAAGGGACTATGTAGCCCACAAATGATGAAACGCTCTCAAGAAATTAAGTTCTGACAATATAATTACAAATGATTTTTGATGGAGAAGAGCAGGGGAAGACATCTATAGAAATCAATGTGACTAGACTTTGTGATTAATTGACATTTAAAACAATCATGCACAAAAGATGTGGGGAGTAGCGTAATGCACAAACCAAATGGAACTACGTGGCTGGCAGGAATGCACAAAAATAGCAAATGCTGAGGTATGGAAAAATGGCCAAGGCAAAGACAGGCTCTTTCCAAGACGCAACCGAACAAGATAGGTAAGGAATGTTGAAAACTTTCCTTTGGGGCAAAGAGTGTAGCAGTTAGAGACACAGAAAAGAAAAATAAGATGCTCAAATATTTTTAAATGTTTTTTTTCTTTTGTTTTGTCCAACACAGTTTGTCTCTACATTTGAAAGCTACAAACCCAAAATCTGACAGTTAAAATTTGAAACCATGAGATAGGAACTATGAAGGCATATGGATTTTTAGTTCTTATATTCTTTATCAGGTTTTTAGAGGCATCTTGATGATGCAGTGGTTTAAGTATCTGGCTGCCAAGCCACTGGCCTCTGAGTAGCAGAAAGCTGTATCAAGATTCACAGCCTTGGAACCCTTCTGGGACAATTCTACCCTGTCCCGTACGGTCACAATTACTCAGAATCACCTCGATGCCAATGGGTTTGGTTTGGGTTTGGATCAGCTTTTTGTCATAATGCAGGGCAGCTCTTTATTTATTATGGCCCTTTTAGCCAAATTTCTCTATTTTGTGATGTATTGTGAATCCTAGTCTCTTGCCTGTGAATGGAGTCCTGATGTAGGATCAGCCCTGGACTGCTAACCACATATTTAGTGGTTCAAACCCACCAGCTTCTCCTGAGTCATTATAAGTCAGAAGTGACTCTACGGCACTTAACAACAACAACTTGCTTGTGATAGTGGACCCATTCTGAAAGGAGTTGTTAAGGAGCAGAACTTAAGGTGGGGCTGAGGAGGAAAGATTAAAGGTCCTGGTGTGTGGCTGTAAGATAAGCACTAGGCTGCTAATGGGAAGGTCGGCACTTTGAACCCATTAGCTGCTCTTTGGAAACCATATACAGGATCGTTATGAGTCAGAACTGCAACAAGGTGTAAAGATTACAGTGGAACTAAGGGTTAATGATGCCCTCACCATATTTGGAAAATTGATGCTTTTGAGTTGTGGTGTTGGAGGAGAATACTGAAAGTGCCATGGGCTGCCAAATGAACCAATAGATCTGTTCTGGAAGAAGTGCAGCCAGAGTGCTCCTTGGAAGCCAGGATGGCCAAACTTGGTCTTTCATTGTTGTTGTTGTTGTTATGTGACGTGGAGTCGGTTCCGACTTATAGTGACCCTGTACAGGGTTCATGAGGCTGTAAATCTTTATGGGAGCAGAAAGCCTCATCTTTTTCCCGCAGACAGCCGGTAGTTTCGAACTGCTGACCTTAAGGTTCACAACCTAATTTGTAACCGCTCTGGTAGCGTAGTGGTTACGAATCGGGCTGCGAACCTTAAGGTCAGCGGTTCGAAACTACCAGC
>NW_006408572.1:16141741-16149264 GCF_000296735.1 Chrysochloris asiatica
GCAGAACCCTAGGACTTGAGGGAAGGAAGGAGTAGTGACTGATATCAAAGACTGTGGAGGGGCTTGGCATGTTGGAAAAGTTGGACAGTTGGGATCTCTTTAACCTCCACTCCATAGGAACTGGCCTTGGCTGATCTTTTTAAAAGAAATTATTCATACACATAATAATTGCCATTTTGAAGAATGCACTGACAAGTTTTCTATATTTTTCTGTGCTCTTAAGCAGTTTAATTGACATGGAATCAAGACCTATGCTTTGAAGGTTTGGTAACAAAACTCACTTTTAGAACTGGGACTTTTTTGCGTGTAGAACTTTGACATTTAAAAAATTTCTTCCAGTTTTATTAGGTTTTAAAAAATGTATTTTTCACTATTTCATAGGCTATTTTCCACTTAAGAAAATACATTTTTTTTAAGGTTTTAAAGTTTTGTTTTTTCCCCTCTATCCATAGCCAATAAATGAATATAAATGGTGCTATCTCTTTCTTACACTTTAAATTGCATATTTGTGTTTTCAGTTTTGGATTTATTTAGCATTACTACATTATTTCTTTCTTCCAGCACCAGCCGCTCCTTGGAAACCCTTTACAGAGTTGCAATGAGTCAAAAAACAACTCAACAGCACCTGACTTATCTTTATTATTCCTTTCTGCTTCTATGAGACGTATGTAAGCTCACAAAGGAGTCATGATGTGACGCTGTGGGTTAATGCACTGGGCTTCAAAGTCATTTGAAACAAAAGGTTGGCGGTTCAAACTCACCAGACAGCAGTTCAAACTCACAAGACACTCCTTGGAAACCCAATATAAGGTCTCTATGCATCAGAACCCACTCGATGGCACTTAACAACAACAATATACTCACATGGTGTATTTTTAAACTTTCTGACTTTTTTAAGTTCTTTCATTTCCATTCTTTCTATTAATAATAAAGGAGATTTAGGAGTTGTAATTTCCTTTCAAGTTTAGCTTTGACTGTATCTCATAAATTGAAACATTATTGTTAAGTTTTAAAGAGTCTATAATTACTATTTTCATAAATTCTTCATTTTGAAATATTGGATTTACAGAATAGTTGCAAAATACTACCAGAAAATACCTGTATATCTTTCACTGCTTCCTCTAATGTAATTAAACATCTTACGGACACATGCTACAACTCTCAAAGTTAAGAAATGAACAGTTAGTGTAATGCTTGGCTTAGTTTCTTAGCATGTTATAGCAGAAATACCAAAAGTAGGTGGTTTTCAAGAACAGAAGATTTATTTTCTCACAGTTTTTGAGGCTAAAGTTTCAAACCAGGGTCTCCTCCATGTCAATTTCTTCCTTGTATGTAGCCTTGGATGGTCTTTGGTTCCTTGATCCTAACATAACATCTGTCTTCTTCAGCGACTGGTCCCTACTGACAACTTACTAAAAATATGTGAGACAAAGTCTTATTACCCTTGTGTCTAAGAAATATTCTGACTTTACTTCTTCCAAGACCAACTTGTTTGTTCTTCTGGTAGTCCGTGGTACTTTCAATATTCTTTGCCAACACCATAATTCAGATGAATCAACTCTTCTATGGTTTTCATTATTCATTGTCCAACTTTTACATGCCTGTGAGGCAACTTAAATACTATGACTTGGGTCAAGAGCACCTTAGTCCTCAAGCTGACATCTTTGCTCTTCAACACTTTGAAGAGGTTTTGTGCAGCAGATTTGCCAAATGCAGTATGTCCTTTGATTTCTTGATTGCTGCTTCTATGAATATTGATTGTGGATCTGAGCAAAATGAAGTCCTTTTGACAACTACAGTCTTTTAAATTTGATCATGATGTTATTTACTGGTACAGTAGTGAGGATTTTCATTTTCTTTGCTTGAAGGGGCAATCCCTACTGTGGTCTTTGCTCTTCATCAGTAAGTATTTCAAGTCCTCTTCATTTCCAGCAAGCAACGTTTTTCATCTACGTATTACAGGTTACTATTGAGCCTTCGTCCAATCCTGAACCCACCTTCTTCTTCAGATATTCCAGCTTCACAGGTTATTTGCTCAGCATACAGATTGAATAAGTATGGTGAGAGGGTACAACCTTGGCACACAACTTTCCTACTTTTAAACCATTCAATATCCACTGGTTCTGTTTGAATGACTACCTCTTGGTCTATGTACGGTTCCACGTTAGCACTAATTAGTGTTTAGGAATACCCATTCGTTGCAATGTTATCCATATTTTGTTGTGATCCACACAATTAAGTATCTTTGCATAGTCAAAAAACCACAAGTAAACATCTCTCTGGGATTCTCTGCTTACACTCAAATTCCATCAGATGTTAATAATGTTCTTTTCTGAATCTGGCTTGAATTTCTGGTCTCTGTCGATGTGATGCTACAACTTGTTTTTAACTATCTTCAGCAAAATTTTATTTGCATGTGATGTTAATGATATTTTTCAAAAAACAGATTTCCACACTCTCTTGTGTCATCTTTCTTTGGAATGGGCACAAATATGGATCTCTTCTAATTGGAGAGATTTGGACTGTCTTCCAAATTTCTTGGCTTAGATGAGTGAGTGTATCCAGAGCTGAATCAGTTTATTGAAAGATTTCAATTTGTATCCCATCAATCCCCGGAGTCTTGTTTTTCGCCAATACCTTCTGTGCAGCTTGGACTTTTTCCTTCAGTACCATCAGTTCTTAATTATATGTTATATCTTAAAAGGGTTGAATATCAACCCAATTCATTTTGTTACAGTGACTCTAGGTATTCCTTTCGTCTTCTTTTCATGCTTCCTGTGTTGTTCAATTTTTTTGCCCATTGAATCTTTTAGTATTGCCCCTGAAGACTTGAATTTTTCTTCATTTTTTTTTTTTCAACATGAGAAATACTGAGCGTGTTCTTCCCTTTTGGGTTTCCAACACCAGGTCTTTGCTCATTTCATTATTATACTTGATTTTGTCTTCTTGAGCTGCCCTTTGAAATAGTCTGGTCAGTTCTTTCACTTCATCATTTTTTTCCAGTCACTTTGCCTTCTCTGGTTCAAGAGCAAATTTCAGTCTCTCCTGACATTCATTTTGATCTTTGCTTTCTTTCCTGTCTTTTTAAATGTCTTTTTTTTTGCTTTCTTCCTGTATGATGCTCTTGATGTCATCCCTCAGTGATTCTGGTCTTCAGGCATTAATGTCTAATGCATCAAATCTTTTCTTGAGATGGTCTCCAAATTCAGATGGGAATACTCAAAGTTATATTTTGGCTCTTATGAACTTGTAATTTTCTTCAGCGTTAGCCTGATCTTGCATATGAGAAATTGATGGTCTGTTCAACAGTCAACCCCTGGCCTTATTTTGGTTGATGATATTGAGATTCTTCATCATCTCTTCTGTCTCTTCACACAGATGAAGTCAATTTGATTCCTGTGTATTCCATCTGGTGAGGTCCATGTATATAGTCACCATTTATGTTGTTGAAAAAGATATTTGCAGTGAAGCAGTCGTTGGTATTGCAAATTCTATCATGTTACCTCCAACACTGTTTCTATCAACAGGCCATATAAATCACTGATCCTTCCTCCTTGTATCTGACTTTCTCACCCAATCACCAGTTTGTAATCAGTGCATCTTGATTACAATTTTGATCAATTTCAAACTGAAGAACTCAGTAGAATTCTTCAATTTCATCATTTCTGCCTTTAGTGCTTGGTATGTAACTCTGAATAATGGTGATATTAACTGGTCTTCTATGTGTGGATATGATTCTATCACAGACAGCATCGTGCTTCATGAGAGATCTTTAAAAAAAATGTTCTTTTTTTGATGATGAATGTGATGCCATTCCTGTTCAATTTGTCATTCCCAGCATAGTAAACCATGTGATTGTTCGATTCGAAATGGTTATTTGCTGTCCATTTCAGCTTGCTAATACCTAGGATATTGACCTTTATGCACTCCACTTCATTATGACAACTTCCATTTTTTTCTAGATTTGTAATTCATACATTCCACATTTGGATTATAAATATTGGATATTTGCAGATGTTTCTTCTAATTTTGAGTTGTACCCCATCAATAAATGAAGGACCTCAAAGCTTTGTTCCATCCATTAAGGTCAACTCTACTTTGGCTAGGCAGGTCTTCCCTGGCATATTTTGAGTGCCTTCCAATCAGAGGCACTCATATACTGGCACTATATCAGACAAAGCTCAGCTGCTATTCATAAGATGTACAGGGGCTAACCATTCAAGAGTGATTGGTCTCTCCTTCTTCCTGGTCTCTCTTAATCTGGAAGCTCTGGTGAATCCTGTTCACCATGGGCGACCCTGCTTTAAAATGCCACACAAGCCACTGAAGTAGAATAAACTGGCAGAGGACTTGTGGATAATCCAAGACTATTGTTATTATGTTCTAATTATTTCAGCCTTGGCTGTTAGAAACTTTGTTAGATTGGCTCCTATGTCTTTTGAACATACCCTCTCTCTCTCTTAACTCTTTATTGTGAATTGGGAGAAGGTTTACAGAGCAGATCAATTTTCCATTCAACATTCATACACATTTTGCTTTATGTCATTGACTGTAACCCCCACAATGCAACATCACTTATTCCATTTCCTCCTTGTATTTCCTGTTTTTCAGTTATTCTTCTTTCCCAACCCTTCTGAATTGTGTCCATGGATAAATATTATCCTTTTGATTCAGTTGATTATTTTAAGACATACTTGCTTCCCAAGTATTGTTGTTCACCATATATACATGTCTACTGTTTGGCCGAAAATTGAGCCGTTGGTGCTTAGCTCATTTCCAGAACTGAAAGGTGATTAAGGGACATAGTTTTAGGAGTTCCACCAGGATCTACCCAACAAGTAAGACTGATCTTTTTATAAATTAAAGTTTTGTTCCAATATTTATCCCACTTTGTCCAGGACCTTCTAATGTGATCCCTTTCAGAGCAGTTAGTAGTGGTATCCAGGCACTGTTTAGTTTCAGGGGCATGAAGACTGATGTTCGCATGGTCCATTAGTCAACTGGATGAATTGTTTCCATGTGTTTTCAATTTTCTCCACTCTTCTTTCCTCTGGACAAGGAGAGACCCATAGCTGCACCTCAGACGGCCCCAGTCACTACTCACCAAAGTAGGCTGTAGAAATTGCCTTTATGGATTATGCTGTGTCAATTGATCTTAGACACTTCTATTTTTTCTAAATCAGTTTTTAATGTTCTGTGTGTATTTTCTCGACCCAGACCTTGAATTAACTACGTCTCCAAGAAGTTCTGGTTTCTTTTATTAAAAATGATATTTTAGAAATGAACATCTAGGTTCTTAGTGTACTCATTGCTACTGAGATTTCATTGCTTGTAGGCCCTCTCAGTGGAATGAACTTGGGAACAGATGAATGTATATTAACTCATGTATACACAGAAATCTATATTTATGCCTATCTAGACCTGGTGTGGATTCCTGGTGTGGTGCTATAGGATCAGCACTGGACTGTGATCCACAGGGTTCGCAGTTCAAACCCACCAGCTACTCCTCGGAAACCTTATACAAAGTTGCTTTGAGTCGGAACCGACTTGATGACACTTAACAGCAATGACAGCAGTGCTCATGTGGCGCTTAGGATAAACACTGGACTGCTGACCATAAGGCCAGTGGTTAAGACCCACTAGCTACTCCTCAGCAATCCTATACAGCATCACCACGTGTCAAAACTGACTTGATGGCACTTAACATCAACCATCTATCTGTCTGTCTATCTATCTATCTATCTATCTATCTATCTATCTATCTATCTATCATCTATCTATCTATCTATCGAACTTTCCTACTGCTGCCATGATAAGGTATATATAGATATAAATAGATATTGATAGATATTGTTATTGTTGTTAAGTGCCGTTGATTGAGTCAGCTCCACTCATCGTGACCCTGTATATGGTTTCCATGGAATGACTGGTGGGTTTAGACCACAAAGCTTGCGGTTAGTAGTCCAGTGCTTATCCTACAGCACCACACATGTTAATTGTAGATCCAAGCAAAATGAAATCTTTGACAGCTTCAATTTTTTCTCCATTTATCATGATGTTATTTATGAATCCAGTTGTGATTACTGGATTACTGTATATTTCTTTACATTGAGGTACAATCCATAGTGAAGACTGTAGTCTTTGATCCTCATCAGTATTTCAAGTCCTTTTTGCTTTCAGCAAGAAAGGTTGTATCATACGTATATCACAGGTTGTTAATGAGTCTCTTCCACCAATCCTGATGCCATGTTCCTCATATAATCAACTTTCTCAGATTCTTTTGCTCAGCATACAGATTGAATAATCATCGTGAAAAGGTACAACCCTGGTGAACACCTTTCTTAATTTGACACCATTCAGTATCCTTTTGTTCTGTTTTAACCGCTGCTTCTAAGTCTGTTTACAGGTTCCTTATTCACACACACCAACAGTTCAAACACACCAACTGCTCCTCAGAAATCCTATACAGGGTTGCCATGAGTCAGAACTGACACAGTGGCACCTAATAACAACATTGGCAAATGGATTGTTCTGGAATACCCATTCTTTGCAATGTTATCCACAGTTTGTCAGCAGCTACACAGTCAAAACTTTTGCATGGCAACTAAAGCACAGTTAAATATCTTTCTAGATTCCTGGTGTAGCACAGTGGGTTAATATGCTGCACTGCAAAGTTGGTTTGAACTGCCAGGTCACCAGTTCAAGCTCACTGGCTGCTCCTCGGAAACCCTGTATAGGATTGCTATGGATTGGGACCCACTTGACAGCTCTTAACAATAACAACAAAAAATATCTTTCCGGTATTCTCTGCTTTCAGCCAAGATCCATCTGACATTAGCAATAATATCCCTAGTTCCACATCCTTTTCTGAATCTGGTTTGAATTTCTGACATTTCTCTGCCAATGTACTGTTGCAACCATTTTTTAATTATCTTGTGCGAAATTTTACTTGCATGTGATATTAGTTATATTGTACCATGATTTCCACGTTCTGTTGGGTCACCTCTTTTTGGAATGGGCATAAATGTAAATCTCCTCCAATTGGTAAGCTATCATCCAAACTTCTTGGCCTAAATGAGTGAGCACCGCCAGTGCAGCATCAGTCCGTCTGAAACATTTCAATGAGTATCCCTTCAACTCCTGGAGCCTTGTTTTTTTGCCAGTGCCTTCAATGATGCCTTCGTACAGTTTGGACTTCTTCCTTCATTACCATTGGTTCTTCATCATATACTACTTTTTTTTTTTAATGTTTTATTGTGAATTATGTGATAGTTTACATGGGAGAACATTAATTTTACATTCATTCATCATCTCATTGCCATGGTTACAATCCCCTCCATGCAATCCTTCCCCCTACTCCCCAAGTCTTCAGCACACAGTCGCTCTCCCTCTCTGGATCTAAAGTCTCCAGCTGCCCCATCAGTCCACGTCATCATCTCTGGCTCCATTTCAGGCATCACTGCTTCTCTGGGTAGGGTCCCGCTCTCTGCTCTTCTCCCTTGATGGTCCTAGGGACCTCTGCT
>NW_006408572.1:16149557-16150466 GCF_000296735.1 Chrysochloris asiatica
GTGGGAATGATTCTTGCTGTAAGGACTTGTTCCCTGTAAGGATGTGTACTGCTTCCATAGGTGTAGGTCAAGTTCATCAAATTGCATATACTACTTCTTAAAATGGTTAAACACTGACCATTTTATTTTGGTACAGTGATCCTGTGTAGTCTTTCCAACTTCATTTGAAGAATGGTGCTTTTTTCTGCATCATTCAGTATTGTGTCTATGTTGTGGTTGTTAATGCTGTCAAGTCCATTCCAACTCATAGCAACCCTGCATAGGGTGTATGAGGAGCAGCTGGTGGGTTTGAACTGCCTATCCTGCCGTTCAAACCGACATTGCGGTCCAGTGCATTATCTGTTACTCCACATCAGGAATACATTTTGCCTATAGAATCCTTCAGTATTGCAAGTAGAGACTTGAACTTTTTCTTCAGTTCTTTCAATTTGAGAAATGTTGAGCATGCTTTTCCCTTTTGGTTTTCTAACGCAAGGTCTTTGCACATTTTATTATTGTTGTTGTTAGGTGCTATTGAGTCGGTACCGACTCACAGCGGCCGTATGCACAGCAAAACAAAACACTGCTCGGTCCTTTGACAGCTGCCAATTTTCCAATTCTTATTTAGTACATCCCGTGTTCTGATTGCTAATGGATAGTCACAGCTGTTTCTCTTCATTTTGAGTTGTGCCCTTTCAGCAAACGAAGCTCCCAAAGGCTTTACGCCATTTTCTTCATCAAGGTCAGCTCTACTTTGAGGAGGCAGCTCTTCCCCAGTCATATTTTGAGTGCCTTCCAACCTGAGGGGCTCATCTTCCGGCACTCTATCTGGCAATATTCTGATACTCTTCATGTTTCAATATTCTGGTGCTGACAGGGTCCTTTTGTTATTCATAAGGTTTTCAGTGACTAAATATTCAGAAGTAGTCC
>NW_006408572.1:16151066-16155757 GCF_000296735.1 Chrysochloris asiatica
AGTCCTGATAACAATTATTCACTATTGTATCACAAGAGATCCATCCACATTTCATTTCATCAGCCCCGCCTAGACAGATTGGATACTACTCAGTGGATAGTCTACCTTTCTTCATGCCCTCTGAATCTAGGTTCCCTCTTGAAAGCTTGTAAGCCAGTCACTTCTTGCCTTTGTAGCCCCCTCATTTTGGGTAGCCAATGTCCACTGCTTTCTTCTTGTATGATATTCTTGATGTCATCACACAACTCTTCTGGTCTTAAGTCATTAATGTCTACTGCTTCAAATCTGTTCTTGAGATGGTCTGTAAATTCAGCTGGGATATGTTCAAGGTCATATTTTGACTCTCGTAGATTTGTTTTAATTTTCTTCAGCATCAGCTTGAATTTTAATATGAGCAATTGATGATCTGTTCCACAGTCTGCCCCTGGCCTGGTTTTAGCTGATGATATGCAACTTCTCCACCACCTCTTCTCATAGAGATTTCAATATCTTTGTATTCCATCTAGTGAGATCTCTGTGTATAGACACCTTTTGTGTTGTTTAAAAAAGTGATTTATCTTGCAAAATTTCACCATGCAATCTCCAGCATCTTTTCTGTCACCAAAGCCATATTTTCTAACTACTGACCCTCTTTGTTTCCAACCTTCGCATTTCAATCACCAGTAATTATCAATACATCTTGATTGCATGTTTGATCAATTTCAGACTGAAAAAGTTGTTAGAATTCTTCAGTCTCTTCATCACTGTCTTTGGTGCATAAATTTCAATAATAGTGGTATAACTGATCTTCCTTGGAGGTGTGTAGATATTATCCTATCACAGAGAGCATTGCACTTCAAGTTAGATCTTGAAGTGCTATTTTTGACAATGTATGTGACACGATTCCTCTTCAGTTTGTTGTTTCCAGCCTAACAAACCATATGATTGCCGGATTCATAATGTCCAACTCCAGTCCATTTCAACCCACTAATGCCTAGGATATTGCTCTTTATTTTTCATTTCATTTTGACAGCTTCCAGTCTTCCAAGATGCACACGTCTTACATTCCATGTTGCAATTATGAGTGAATATTTGTAGCTGTTTCTCTTGTTAGGCCCCATCTGTGGCCTCTCCAATTAGGAGACCCCAAAAAGATGATCAGGACTCGAGTTTGATGCAACAGCAAGAGGTTTATTGTTTATTTGCCAGTGCACTGGGGTCCACCTTCACAGACTCCTAAAACCAGGAGACCAAGGCGACATTTGCCAACGCGCTAGGGTCCACCCTCACATAGACTCCTAAAACCAGGAGCTGAAGGCCACCCCCACTTGTTTTACATACCAGTTTTTATAAGGTTTTAGGGGGCATAATTGTACAGTACTATAGATACAGTTTCTGATTGGTTGGATATTCTTACTCTATACTTTTATTGGTCTTGGCATGAAGCAAGCTTTTTGACCTATAAGCTGATTGGCTTTGGCAAGGGATAAAACAGTTAATTGCAAGTGTGTAGTTGGAATATTCCCATCTGTCTGGGTCAGCCTGACCGTTATGAGTTTCTCAAGGATTATTTTGACATTGAGGTTTTGAGGGCTGGCTGATTGACCTTGTCTCTGGAGGGAACTAAAAACTGAGGCCTTGTCTATCCAAAATGTTTTTGGAAGCCTGACTAAAGTTTAGTCAAGTGATCTCTAGTTATGCCTGATCAGCTGGGCCCTTACACTCTTCATTTTGAATTATATCCCATGAACAAAAAAGATCCAAAAAGCTTTACTCCAATTTTGTCATGATGGTCAACTCTACTTTGTGGAGATAGCTCATCCCTAGTCATATTTGAGTGCCTTACAACCTGAGGGGTCATTTTCTTTTGCTATACTTTATTCTGGTGCTATTCATATTTTCATCATTGGCACTATATCTTAAAATGTTCTATGCTATTCATGAGGTTGTCAGTGGCTAGACATTCAGAATTAGTTTGCCTCTCCTTCTTCCTAGTCTGTCTTAGTCTGGAAGCTCAGCTGAAACCTGTCCACCGTGGCTGACCGTGCTGATAGTTCAAGTATCGGTGGCAAAGCTTTCAGTATCACAGAAACAAGAAAACCAACACAGTACGACAAATTGACAGAGGAGTACTGTTATATATATTTAGGGGGACAGAATTCAATCCACAATACTATCTAGCTACTTGTTATATATGTTTTAAAAATCCATGTTTATATTAATAACCTGATACAAAACCACAGGGTTCATTCTAACTTTCCTCTCCTTTTATTTGCTACTTCCTTCCCCAACAGGAGAAACCTGACTCTCATTACCTATAATATTGTTGTTGTTGTTAGGTGCCATCTAGTCAGTACCAACTCATAGCGACCTTATGCACAGCAGAATGAAACACTGCCTGATCCTGGGCCAACCTCTGCAGCCAGAGGGCACCTTGGAGTCCAGGATGGCCAAACTTTGTCTCTTATACCTCGGACATATTTTCAGGAGGGACCAGTCGCTGGAGAAGGGTATCATGTTTGGTAAGGTGGAGGGTCAGAGAAAAAGAGGAAGACCCCCAGTGAAATGGATTGGCCAAGTGGCAGCATCAATGGGCTCCAATGTGACAAGGATAGTGAGATCTATACTATACCATATGTATTTTATGTATATAATTAAATTTCCCAAATGAAAAGTTTTTAGTTACTTTATGCCATTTTTTTTTTTTCTTTTTAGACTAAACATAAAGTAGTTTCAGAACTGTTAACCTCTGAGAAATCTATTAGAATGTGAGAAAAGAATTTACTATGGTACATTGTTAGTGTACGATTCCTTTTGTTTCTAGCTTTACAAAATCCACTCCCAAAAGTTTCCAAGTTAGATTAGTTTTGATTCCTTGTCTCCTTCAGTAAAGTAGTGTGGTTTATTTTTCTATGATTTATAGTTTATTTGTCTATTCCCCATTTCTTGATTGAGTTTCATAACATTTCCATATAGTAAAATAAGCTTTTTTTGTTGTATAATAATTAAAAAGTACATTATGTCGTGTACACACCACAGTTGATACAGAAAAGTTTTGTCATCCCCAATCCATCCTCTTACTTCCCCTTTGTTGTTAACCCCTTTGCACCAACTTACTCCCATCAGCCACTGATCTATTTTTTTTTAAATGTTATTTAATTATGGTAAATATAAATGTAGTTCATTTACCAATTAAACCATCTTCACATGTAGAATTTAGTGACATTAATTGTGGGCATTATATTGTTCAACCTTCACCCTTACTGTTCTCAAATTTTCCCGTCTCATCCCCTGTACTTGTTCCATAATGCTCCATAAATGTAACCATACTATAAGTAGCCTTTTGATTCTGGTTTCTCCAGTATAGGAAAAAAATGCATTTAAAACGCATCCATATAGTTGGGTGAATCATTAGTTTGTTCTTTTAATGCTGAATAATAGATACCCCATTGTATGAAAGTGCCGCAGATTTTTACCCACTGACAGTTTAAGGAATTTGGGTTATTCCTATTATGAATAAACAATCACTTTTAGGTCTTTGTGTGGACATCTGTATTTTATTTCTCATGAGTAAATACCTATATAGGATCGTCACATGTCAGACGTAAAATTACTGTGTCATAGAATTGAGCCTTGGAGTGGTGCTGTAGGATAAGCAATGGACTAGTAACCTCAAGATCAGCAGTTCAAACCCATTGACCACTCTTGGAAATCTTACACAGGGTCATCGTGTGTAGGAACTGAGCTGAGAGCAAACATTAACAACAGTAAGTATATCTTTGCATTAAAAGAAATTGGTATCAAGATTTCAAAGAGGCTCTGCAATTTTTCATTCTCACCAGCAACGTGTGAAAGTTCCAGCTGTTCTTCATACTTTTTGTTGTTGTTGTTAAGATTTGTTGTTGTTGTTAAGATGGACTTTTCAGTCCATTGCATTAACCAACAGTGCCACACCAAGACTCCCTGCATCCTTGTTAGCACTTAATATTGTTAATATTTTAAAACTTAGCCATTCTAATAGGAATCCTGGTGTGGCGCTATAGGATAAGCACTGGATCACAAGGTTGGATTGAACTGCAAGGTCAGCGATTCAAACTCACCAGCTGCTCCTTAGAAATCCTATGCAAGGTTGCTGTGAGTCAGAATTGACTTTATGGCACTTGGCAACAAGTAGATGTGTATGGAACCCTGATGGTGCTATGGGTTAGGTGTTGGTCTGCTAACTTCAAGGTTGGCAGTTCAAACCCACCAGCTGCTCCAGAGAAGAATGATGAGGCTGTCTGCTTCTGTAAAGATTTACAGTCTTGGAAACCCTATGTAGGGCTGTTATGAATCAGAATCAACGTGATGGCAATGAGTGAGTAGTTGCGTAGTGGTGTATTATTGTGATTTTCGTTTGCATTCGGTATTGTAGGGTAATGGGCTGATAACTGCACTGTTGGTGGTTCAAAGCCACCATCCTCTTCTCAAAAACTCTACACAGGGTCACTGTGAGTGAGAAGGGACTCAATGACACTTAACAACAAAGACTAATACTTTAAATCATGCTTATTAAACACATTCCTTCTTTGTTGAAGTGTCCAAGTTTTATCAGCTCCTATAACTTTTTATGAGGAGCTCTGGTAGTGTAGTGGTTATGAATCGGGCTGCGAACCTTAAGGTCAGCGGTTCGAAACTACCAGTCGCTCCGCGGGAGAAAGATGAGGCTTTCT
>NW_006408572.1:16155993-16177983 GCF_000296735.1 Chrysochloris asiatica
TTCTTTCATTACTGTTCACATTTGGAAGGGGTAGAGGTAACAATAGTAGCGGTTTTAGTTTTGACAGCTATGGAAATGATGATGTTGGAAGTCTTTCTTTGTTCCTTTAAAATCGTTGAAAGAACTCACAGTATTCTTCCTGAAGAAGGGAGGGGTTGGGGTAATGATGTCGTTGTCATTAGATAGCATCAAGTCGGTTCTAACTCATGGCAACCCTATGCACAACAGAATGAAGCACTGCTTGGTCTTGCGCTATCCTCACAGTCATTGTTAAACATTTGAGTCCATTTTTGTTGCCACTGTGCCAATCCATCTTATTGGGAGTCCTCCTCTTTTCTGTTAACACTCCATTTTACCAAGCATGATGTTCTTCTCTAGGAGCTGGTCCCTCCTGAAAATATGTCAGAAGTATGAGATCAAGTCTCACCATCCTGCCTTCTAAGGAACATTCTGACTATACTTTTCCAACACAGATTGGGTTGCTCTTCTGGCAGTCTATGGTACTTTTAATATTCTTTTCAAACACCTTAATTCAAATGCATAAATTCATCTGTGGTATTTCTTATTCACTGTCCAACTTTTGCATGCATATGAGGTCATTGAAAATACCATAGTTTGAGTCAAGAGCATGTTAGTCCTCAAACTGTCATCTTTGCTCTTGAACTCGTTAAAGAGGTTTTGTGCAGCAGGTTTGCCTGGTGCAATATGTCATTTGATTTCTTGACTGCTGCTTCAATGAGTGTTGATAGTGGATCCAAGAAAAATGTAGTCTTTGACAAATTCAATCTTTTCTACATTTATCATAATGTTATTTATTGACCTAGTGGGGAATATTTTTTGTTTCCTTTACATTGAGGTGCAACCCATATTGAAGACTGTGGTCTTTGATCTTCATCAGTAAATCCTCTTCACTTTCAGCAAGCAAGGTGTATCATCTGCATATTACAGGCTGTTAATGACTCTTCCTTAAATAATGATACCACCTTCTTCATTTAATCCAGCTTCTCGGATTATTTGCTTAGCATATAGATTGAATGTTGTTGTTGTTAAGTGCCATCGAGTTGGTTCCGACCCATAGTGACCCTGAACAAGGTTTCCAAGGCTGTAAATCTTTACGGGAGCAGAAAACCTAATTTTTCTCCCATGGAGCAGCTGGTAGTTTCAAACTGCTGACCTTGCAGTTCACAGCCTGATTTGTAACCACTACACTACCAGAGCTCCTTATAGATTGAATACGTATGGTGAAAGAATACAACCCTGGCACACACCTTTCCTAATTTTAAACCAATTCTGTGATGTGCTCTATGTGTAAAGAAAATACTAGACTTATTTTGAGTAGGTCTAGAATTTTGAAAAACAGTACAAATCAAAAGGCACACAAATGTCAGCTTAGTATATGGAAGGGCTTTCTTAGAGTTATAAATGAGTTTCTTACAGTGAAGAAATGAGTTCTGTTATTGATGTAGTCAAATAAGAACCACGTGCTGCCTCCAACTTCTGTTAGAGGAACATGCTTCAAAGTTTATGTTGACCTGGGATGGAGCCCTGACTCTGCCATCCACTAGTTCTGTTGAACATGGACAGGTTGCTTATTTACAACATTGTTGAACCAGTTAATGTATATGAAGTAGAATGCCTGCTTGGTTCATAGTGATTTTTATCATAAATTGTTGATATTATATCATTCATGCTCCCAATTGCCTTAATCACCTCACTTTCATTGTATTATCTTCTACTGTTCATTTCTTATTATCTAATGACCTCTGCTATGTTCAGGATGATATAGCAATATGACATGTTGGTTTGTTTTCCCACAGACTAACTCTGTGTTTTTAAGCTTTGGGTACAATGACTTACAATAGTCTTCCTTTTCACATGTTGTATCAATACATGCTCTCCAAAATTGTGAAGGGAAGAAATGCTCCATTCTTTGATTTCCTTTTCTAGGTAAGGAAGGAACCAAAATTTACCCAACCTCATGAGTATCCACCAAGGGTTTCCCTACAAAGGCTTACTTCACATTGGTGTCTAGTCTGTGCAGCAAATAATCAAGATGGTTGCAGTTAAACTGAAGTTATCTAAGGCATGTTGTTGCTTATCCCATTCTTGCACCTAGCCTTGGTATTTAGTGTTTGTTTATTATTTCTTTTTTTATCTATATTCCAAAAAGCCCCTGGGTGACACAAATGGTTAGGCTCTTGCTTACTATCCAAAAGGTTGGAGGTTTGATGCTACTGAGAGGAAGAAAGACTTGGAGACCTACTTTGACAATCCTATGGAGCACAGTTCTGCTCTGACACATATTGGGTCACTATAATAGTAACTAGCTTGTGGTTTTTTGTCTTATTTGAATTTTCACTCTAATATGGTTTTAGAGACATGGGACATTTTTTTCAAAGCAAAGTTTCATTATCTTTAATCCCCTATGCCTCTTCCCACTGCCCCCTACTCCATCCAGCCTTCAACCACTTCCTACCATTTCCCACCAATAAAACCCCAGTCACTGGGGCCTGCCGCAGAGTCTGTTTCCACTTTCAGCACTCTGAATGTCACCTAAAGGGGAAAGGTTCATGAAACCATGAATCCGGTGAGATATCCTAACAGCTTCTTTCAAAGGAGTGTTTCATAATAGCACCCAATCTACTGGGGTCTAGTTCAAGATGGGCAGCATTGGAAACCTCTAAGTATCTATGTTGTTTTTTTCTTTCTCAGAACAAATAACCCTGTGAAATCGGAGAGGAAAAGTCAATTTTGTACATCCCTGCTTTTAAGTTTCACTGCAAGTCACTTTCATAGAAAGTAAAACAAAACAAAACAAAACATCTTTATTGGAATGGTTTGACCATTTTTTGGATAATTTTACTCTTTTCATTAATCAAACATATTTTATTCTATTTAGCAGGACTACCAAAATTTGGAAAACTGGCAACATTGTTGTTGTTAGGTGCCATCGAGTTGAAACTGACTCATAGTGACCTCATGCACAGCAGAACGAAACAATGTCCAAATCCCAGGCCAACCTCACTACCGCTGCCACACTTGAGTCCATCAATGCTGCCACCTGGCCAATCCATCTTGTTGGGGGTCTGCCTCTTTTTCTCTGACCCTCCATCTTACCAAGCATGATATCCTTCTCTAGTGACTGTTCCCTCCTGACAATATGTCCAAAGTATGAGAGACGAAGTTTGGCCATCTTGATCTCTAAGGAGCACTCTGCCTGCACTTCTTCCAAAACAGATCTATTGGTTCTTTTGGCAGCCCATGGCACTTTCAATATTCTCCTCCAACACCATAATTCAAAGGCATCAATTCTTCTACGATCTTCCTTATTCACTGTCCAGCTTTCGCATCCATATGAGGTTATTGAAAATACCATGGCTTGGGTCAGGTGCACCTTATTCCTCAAGCTGACATCTTTGCTCTTCAACACTTTAAAAAGTTCCTGTGCAGCAGATTTGCCCAATGCAATACGTCGTCTGATCTCTTGACTGCTGCTTCTGTGAGTGTTGATAGTTGATCCAAGAAGAATGAAGTCCTTGACAACTTCAATCTTTTCTCCATTGATAAGAATGTTGTTTATTGGTCCAGTGGTGTTGTTTTCTTGACTTTGAGATGTAATCCATACCGAACTGGCAACATAGGCTCTCAAAATTAGTTAGAATCTTGGGAATCTTCCAATCCTATCTTTTCTTGTTGTTGTTGTTGTTAAGGGCCGTCAAGTTGGTTCTGACCCATAGCAACCGTGTATAGGGTTTCCAAGGCATGACTGGTGGGTTTGAACCACTGATAGTTGCAGTTCAATTTGACCTTGCAATCAAGCACATTAGCCTGCGACACCACACCAGGACTCCTTTCCTTAGGGCTCTGGTTATTTTCTGCTCAGCGCTTCCTAAGCACAGACCATTTTATTGTATGATGATTTCTATTGTTTGAAACCTCTTTCTTCTTTGCTGTGATAAAAAGTCAATATTGACTTTTCAACCAGCACTTAACAACAACAACAACAACAACAATTGCATAGTGAGTACTTAGTTGACACTGCTTTCCCACTTTGTTGTTGTTGTGTGCCCTGGAGTCAGATCCGACTCACAGCGACCCTGTACAGGGTTTCTGAGGTGGTACTGTAGTGGTTATGAATCGGACTGCGAACCTCAAGGTCAGCAATTCGAAACTACCAGTTGCTCTGTGGGAAACAGATGAGGCTTTCTGCTCCCATAAAGACTTACAGCCTTGGAAACCCTATGAGTCGGAACCGACTCCACGGCACATAACAACAACAGCAGAATCTTTACGGAAGCAGAAAGCCTCATCTTTTTCCCATGGAACAGCTGGTAGTTTCGAACTGCTGACCTTGAGGTTCGCAGCCCAATTCGTAACCACTACACTATTTACCTCATGCATTCCTAATGAGGAGTCCTGGTGTCACACTCCCTCTAGGATCAGCACTCAACCCCAACCCCAAAGTCACTTTAACTGCTAAGTTGGTGGTTCAAACTCACCAGCCACTCTTGGGAACCCTATACAGGGTTGCTATGAGTCTGAATTGACTTGACAGCGTTTAACCACCACCAGAATTCCTACTGAACTCCTAGACATCATTTATAGCCAACTCAAAGCCAGTTCCTCCCAATGCTTTTGCTTTGTCCAGACTCCTTGACAGCAGATGGGCACCTGGTAGAACACCTGGCATGCATAATGTGCACCACTGAATAAAGATAGACTGAGTAAAAAAAATGGGGGAGTGGTTAATTTTACAGTCCAGAGACAGAGGACCCTAGGACCATCAAGGAAGAAGAGCACAAGCAGAATGTGAGACCTATCCAGAGAAGCAGTGACACCAGAGACAGAAGCAGAGATGAAGGCATGGAGAGGGGGAGTGGCTGAGGACTCCAGATTCATGTGAAGAGAGGGCCTAAGAGCTGGTGGCCAGGAGGCAGGCTTGCAGGATGTGCCTTTTAATTGTTCAAATTATTATATATTCTTGAGTGTTCTTGTGTATATCTGCCCACACCCCCACCTCCACACACACACACCCCCAAAGAAAAACAGAGGGAATGGAAGCAAATACTGTTGAATGATGATGCACAGAGGAGAATGTAATCATTGCAATGAAAGAATGGTATAAAGCCGATGTTCTCCCATGTAAACTATCACTCAGTTCACAGTAAAAAATAAAAAAAAAGATGGGCTGAGTCCAAATCTGTGTCTTTGTAATTTGCATTTTGTCACTAGTTCTTACCCGAACTTCCACATAATTCATTAAGCATTTGAAGATAGCCACCAGGCATCTCTGTAACCTTTGATCTTGTAGACTTTTCCAATGATTACAATGACTATGGACTCCTGGTGTGGCACTGTAGGATCAGTACTGGACTACTAACTGCATGTTCAGCAGTTCAAACCCACCAGCTGCTCCTCGGAAACCCTAAACTGGGTCACTGTGTCTTAGAAATAATTCATTGGCACATTAGCAACAACAATGACTGCATACATGAGTTACTGACTACCTTGATTAATAATTATTAATAATTAATAAAATTTAATTTATTAATGTGCAGATGCTATTCTGTCTTAGTCGGAAAGCTCTTCTGACACCTGTTCAACACACGACTGCCTTGGGTGATGTCTGTTCATGAGGAGAACCTTAGCTCCTACATGGAAATTGAGAATTCCACCACAAAAGCACCAATGTTCTTATTTATTTGTTTGTTGTTGTTAAGTGCTGTCGAGTCGATTCTGACCCATAGAGACCCTGTATAGGGTTTCCAAGGAGCAGCTGCTGAGCT
Source organism: Chrysochloris asiatica (assembly GCF_000296735.1). Classification (NCBI taxonomy): domain Eukaryota; kingdom Metazoa; phylum Chordata; class Mammalia; order Afrosoricida; family Chrysochloridae; genus Chrysochloris; species Chrysochloris asiatica. Next base: position 16,161,780 of record NW_006408572.1, read on the forward strand.
TGAACCATTGACCTTGCAGTTCAAACGACTTTGCAGTCTGATGCATTAGACCACAGCACCACACCAGGACTCCAGTTTGTTTGTAGTGAATGCTATATATTCCAATGCAAAGTGTTTCTTGAAAGATCTGTGAGCATCAGGGAGTTTGCAAGACATTACTAATCAGATGCTCATAATGTGAAGATTTGCATTTCTTACATTCTCAGCACTAGGCATGTCTACTTGAAAGCCTCCAGACTGTGGTTATAGTTGGCCTATAGACAGAGTCTATAGATGGAAGGACTAGATTGCTCACAAATCCGCTACAAAAAGGACACACTTTTAGCTAGGTGATCCTGTTAATCTCCTAAAGTTTGAAAATTAGATTCCTGGATTCATGGAAATGCCACCATTTGATTTGAAACCAGCAGACTAGAATTCCTCTTTCTTCTTCTAAATTGTATATGTGCAATTGTCTATTTTGGCATGTGTTGCTTTGTGTCTCCTGTGTGCATGTGTGTGTTGTGATGGGTATGTTGTGTCTTGTGTGTGTTGTACTATGCATACTTTGTTATATGTGTGTGTGCTGTATTGTGGTTAGCGGGCATCTGTCTGTGGACTGTGTGTATATTTTTGCTGGTCATAGGAAAAAGGGACCAAGAGGAAGGAATCTATCTTCTTAAGAATGGCAGGGATTTGGGAAAAACTTTCTCTAAACACCTAATCTCTTCACCCACGATTAAGCTCATTAAATTGTTGGCTTTAAGAAGTCAACATCTTGATGACTCCAAAGAGTAGCAGCAAAGTGAGTCCAGATGCTTAGCTTCATATCAGCAAAGAGATAAAACTGAATGACAGTTTGAGCAATATGCCCTAATCCGATTAGCAGGGAATTCAGTGCCACTCCATGTTACTGGTAGATTTTTAAAAATGGGTACTAAAGAGTTAGTGTTCATTTTCTGACGACTTCAGTGTTCTCTAGGCATGGAATATCCCTAACCAGAAGCTCAGGATGAAGGGGCAGGAGACTGGGATTAAGCTGGAATGAGGGGTAGTGGAGAATCAACTCTTGTAAAGGTTCTGTGTTGTCCAGGGTTTATATAAACTGTCAGTGTCTCCTCTTCCAAAAGACAGAAGGGGAAATGGTCCCAATGGCTTGTGTTATAGGAAAAGGGAAGAATTCAACATCAAGTAAATTCTGCCTTTAGTTTTCTAGGTGGAGAATTTTAGCATTGAATGCATTTGCTGCCTCCTTTAATTTGCAGGCTGAAACAATCCCTAGTATAAAAATGATCCTATGGGATTTAGCATCTTTTAATTCTACATTTGTTTGGATGAAAAGGGAAGCAACGTGGTGAAAGAATGAAAAGGTGTATTTCTATTACAAAGTTGATTAACCTCTGGGGACTTTGGTGGAAATCTTAGTGTGAGACTGGTCACAAGAATGTAATTTAGAAACATCAAACGCACTCTTGGACCCTGAATTCCAACCTTTCGGCTCCTGAGCTTCAAATCTAAACCAGGTCCCTTAAGACGGAGGCTGATTACTTATGTGGAACCTTGATATTTTTTGCATTTCCTCAATGAAATGCTAATTTCTGGAGCTGAACTTGTATGGATAGAATTATGTTTTGAGTATAGGTTTACTGGGAAAGTGGTTGGCAATAATTAACTTTATCCACCCTTAGCTTAAGGAGGCACTGGCGATTAGGTGGTAGAATGCTCACCTTCCATGTGGGAGCTGTTGGTGTTAAGTGATTGCTGTCCAGTGGGTTCTGACTCAGAGTGACCCTGTGTAAGTTTTCTAAGGAGTGGCTAGTGGATTTCAATCTCTGACCTTGCTATTAGCAGTCCACTGCTTACTCTGAAGCGCCACTCAGGACTTTTTTCAGGAGTCTAAGGTTGAATTCTTAGCCAATGCACTTTGTGCATTTGTGACACTTATCTGTCAGTGGAGGCTTATGTGTTATTATGATGTTGAACAGATTTCAGACAAGCTTCCAGACTAAGACAGACTTGAAAGAAAGTCTTGGTTATCTACTATTGAAAATCAACCAATGAAAAATCTATAGATCCTTGAGGTCTGGTCATGGGATTGATTGGGAAGTGATTCATTCTCTTGTACTTGGGGTTGCCATGAGTCAAGGGCTGACTCCATTGTAACCAGCAACAACCCTTAGCTTGGGGTAGGGGCTGCTTTGTTAATGATTAGGCTGTAAGCCTGGAAGTAGTCTTTAATAAAGGGATGTTCATTGTTCAGCTAAGAATTCAGAATGTTATCTGGCTTAGACTGAGAGCTCAGTTCATTTACCTGATTGATAATGATTCTTTGAGCTCTCAAGAGATATCAAGCCTATGAGAACAAGGAAATTGTACCCCTTAATGTCTGAGAACCCATAAATGGAATCTGTTTTTTGTTTTTTTTTCTAACACACACATACACACAAAATGTGAAAGTTTCATGTGGAGGACTCTATTGTTTTAGGATTTTGGGGGTAAGGGAAAGGTTTGACTGAAAAAAACATTACAGTCCTTGATCTCAAAGGAATCCTCAGATTCTTTGGTAGTGGGGGGCAGTGATTCCCAAACTTAGTTAATCATCAGCATTATCTTCAGATATTCATTGAAAGTAAAGGTGATTGACCCAGTTCAAGACTGAATGTGTCAGAAAACCAAGGGCAAGGTCCATGGATATAGCTTCCCATTTAATGCTGATGATCCAATAGGCTTAGGGTAGAGGGAGGGATTATAGAAAAGGATCCTAAGAGGGTTTGTCCCCTTCTTTTCTTGATCAAAACTTCTTTTTATATGGTTCATTTTAGAGTAGACTTATAAAGGGTATAACTCTGCCAGGAATGTAGTCATTTGTCCTTTATAGCTTCCTGTTGATGAATACAAGGCTTAGAGAAAGTAAGTAACTTATTCAGGCTCACCCCTTTAGCTCATGGTAAAGCCAGGTCTCACACTCAGCTTTATTGGACCCCAGTGTAGCATGCCTACAAGTAGAGTTAAGTGCACGGGCAATGCTCCTATAGTTTAAGGAAGAAATTCCATGGTTCTTCTAGTGTAGGTAAGAAACCTTGGTGGCACAATGGCTAACTGTTCATAGACAGGTTGACAGTTCAAATCCACCCAGCTCCACAGGAGAAAGCCCTGATGATCAGCTTCCATAAGGATTAAAGCCAAGAAACCCCCTGGGACCCTTCTTCTCTGTTACATAGCATAGTGGTTATACATCTGGCTGCTAACCTCAGGGTCAGCAGTTCAAAACTACCAGCTGTTCTGCAGGAGAACGATGAGGCATCCTGCTCCCGTAAAGATTTACAGCCTTGGAAATCCTATACAGAGTCATTATGAGTCAGAATGGACTCCATGGCACATAACAACAACAACACCACAAGTCCCAACAACAACCAGAAGTCTAAGTGCATTTTTAACCAAGAATGTGTCTCTTTCTAGTTTTCCAGTTTTTGTTGTGGTTGTTTGGCGTTCTTGCTGGAAACCAGGCTCACTACAACATGGTGCTGCCCGTGTTGATGTATGTGATTTGCAAATTTTCTCGTCATGGTGAATATAAGATTTGTGCTTGCGCTTAGCACAGTTCAAAGAAGTTAGGCTGTTTCATCCAGAAAGAAAATCCTCTTCCTAACTGTGTAGCTAATGGCTGACAGATGGCCAAGTACTTTAAAGAATGGGTGAAGTATTCTGCATTGAAAAAGAAATGTGGAGTCTCAAATCTAAGAAGGGCGTGGCTGGGCAGTATAGATGTGCTCTCTACTGTAAGCCTGCTGTGATCTCAAAGGCTGGGGTGGAAATGGGTGTTGGAATAGAGAATGACTGTAAGGTCCAAATTGATGACCAGAGTTGGTGGAAATAATCAAGGACTTTGTTACAAACGGAACAAGAGTTATAGAAGAAGATAGCAAAGAGAGTGACAAAAGGAGAAAAAGAGATGAGACAATTCGATGGTTTTAAAGTAGAAAATTCACTGGATAATTAGACTCCATTGCATTTGGAAATGCTCTCCAGATTGACTTCCAGCCCCAGGCCATGTGTTGCTTGCTAGAAAAGAACTTGTTCATCCTTACATTTATGTTGATGACATGATATTATAAACTTTTACAATAAATTGGTGAAATATAGTATACTGATGATGATATATTCCTAAACTACATACTCTCTATATGCCAATAACACTTTATATATACAAGTGTTTGAGTAAAAGCCCAGTGGAAAATGAGATACATGTAGAATAGTTAATACGGTCATAACCTAAAGTTAAACCTTTGATATGAGTATTCTTTCTCCTCATTTTTCTCTGGAATTAGAATAGCAGGCAGTCTTTGGAGTAGCCTCTTTGGCCAGACAGTAGGCTTATCCTCGTCTTTTTAAAACTAGATATAAAATCTTTATAAAAGATAGAGAGAGTTGGACAATAAGTCTGCAAAGAAAATTAAAAAGCACAGTAAAGTCAGCGCCCTTAGATGTCAGTAGACTCAAAACGATCTGGCTGACAGGAAGCTGGACTCCAAATGGCTTCCCCTACAAGAATAGGACTTCACTGATTCTGCTTCAATTCTTTATTTGCACCAGAAGCTGTATAAGCCCATTCAACAAGAATCTCACTCTTGGGATTTCCATATCAAAGACAGAATGGGTTCTCTTGATTTGGTGGCAGCTTGACAGCCTATATCCTTACCTCAGATCAATGCACTCTGCCAGTCATGACCACAATGGGGACCTCTTTAACTTATCTGCCCTAAGGAATTTATTCTTTTCAAATTATTAGGGAGGGAATTCTCAGGGGGCTAAAGAGCAGCCTCTGGTCTCTAGAGATGAGGTGAGACTGGCTTATTTAGCCCACCTCACTTCCCTTCCTGTTTTCTCCCAACATCAAAACTAAGTGAGGTGAACAACTCTGAAAACAAGATATGTAGATATTGTCAACTACAACCATTATTTCCAACTCTTCAAATGGTATTATGGAACCCACAAAGGCTCAAATGGGGAGAAATTCTTCACTTGATATAGCCCTGTCAGAATAAAATCTAGTCTTTCTATTTCCTTCCCTCCCTTCTTTCTTATTTCCTTCCTCTTTCTTTCCATCCCTCCCAACTTTACTCCTTTGCCTTTTTTCCTCCATCCCTTCCTTCCCTTATTTCTTCTTTCCTTCCTTCTTACCTACAAATGAAACATTCATGTTAGCATTCATGGTTCAGCAGTTGGTAGATGTCTCTAGCTAGGAAGCAAAATAAAGAACCTTATTTATTATGTTTTGATCAGTATGATCAACTACACCCTCAAATAATATTTGTAAGATACAAGTTCTCATTGCAGACTTAATTTTTAGACATCAGACTATAGCAGCCCCCCAATATTTCAGAGAAAATTCTGTCTGAAAGAATTGCTAAAGACACTTCTAAGTCACAGAATAATTAAAGCATTTGTTTCTGTATGTGATTGCCTGATAATCACTCAGACCTTCTTAAAATCCCTTCTTCCTTTTGTTACCATCCTTCTAAACTAGTATTTCCCAGACTCTTGTAATACCAGCGTCTCATTACATGAGCTGCCAATAGATGTCACTCTAAACAAGTGCTCTCTTGTCAAGTAAATTGGGGGCATACAACAATAAATGTGAAATATCAAAGACACTAAAACAGTTTTGTGGGGTTCTCGTGTGGTACTGTAGGATTAGCACTGGACTGCTAAAGCAAAAGATCATCGATCGAAACTCACCAGCTGCTCCTCTGAAAGAACTCAACAACACTTAACAACAACATAAAGTCTTACAGTAAATAATTCTTAATTAGTTGTAACAAAGGGTCTCCCTAACGTATTTGTTTATAGCACTTCATTTTGCAGAGTCTCCTTTAACAACTGTGTATCTAGAGAGTGTGTAAAACAGAGTGAAATAACTACCTAGTCTATGCTGGTATTTTTCTTTTCTCTGCTCAAGCGTCACCTTGCTTCTCTTAAATATTCTTTCTTCTTTTGCTGCCTAACATGAGCTTTGCTCAGGGTTCAGTCCCTCCACCCTCCCCCACCACCTCCCAACCCCGCCGGTCCTTAATTTCCTATGTGTTGTTTCATGGTTTTCCTACACATTTATAGATTTACATAGAAAGTAAACTCAGCTGTATGAAAGATTTTTCTCTCCTTTTCTTGTTTTTTCCCCCCATTGAACTTGCCTTGATAGCAATGAACTTGGTTGGGTTTGGTTTTGTTTTTCTTATAACTTCCATCTGGAATTTCCACCAGCATCACTCTCCTCAACTAAAATGAATTCATGCTTTCCTCCAAGCATTTGTGGCTCACACCTCATCCTAAAACATTTTTTAATAAGAGAATACAAAAGCTTGTTGACAGATGGATAAAATGTATTGAAACACAAGGTGATTATGTTGAAATAATGATGTATTTGTCTTTTCTAAAAGTTGATTAAAATAAATTCTACAGTCAGAGTGTGGATAATTTTTGACTCACTCTCATATTATTTGGAGCGAGGGTACCTGCTCTGGAAGTGCTTTGTGTGACCTCATAAGGTGACTGATGTTAGGGTACTTGTTTCCGAAAGGAAGTCTTCAGAGTATAGGCAGGTGGGGCAGGATCGATGCTTATGGAAGAAGTTCTTGGCTTCCCAGGGATGGCCCAAGACCTAGCCCTGTGCCTTCACCTGATTTGATGAGGCAGATTCCAGATGCCTTCAAATGGAAAGGCAATGCACCTGGCACCCTGTTCCATGAGGACATGACTCTGACCTCAGATAGAGCCTGGGCTACACAGGGAGGGGAATGTCACCAGCTACTGGGTGGGTAAGGTTGGGGGCTGGCCACACTTCTTGTCATAATGACAATGTGGGGACCAAAGAAACAGTGCATCTTTCTCACCACCTGCCATTGGTATGCATTTGAGTTTTCCGGCCTCTGTCTTGATTGAATGCTGCTCTTGAAAGTTCCAAGTGACTGCACTGCATCAGGCCTGCTGACAGTTTCCCCTTTGTCTTCTGTCTCCTTGCTTTTGTTCAGTGTCTTCTCCTAGTTCTTAGTCAATCCACTTCTCTATCCTTTCCTCTGAAATTTAGGGGTTCCAGGATTATCATTCATATCTGATTCATTTGGTCTCTCATGTTTGTTGTAGAGGGTCTGCGTAGCCTGTCTACCTAGGCTACAATCTTGCCAGAAGTCCTCTGGCCATTTTTTAATTAGATTATTTGTCTTTTTCTTGTTGAAGTGTTGCAGTTTTCTATAGATTTTAAAGATTAATCCCTTGTCTGATACATCATTGCAAAAAATTATTTCCAATCTGTAATGACTGTCAACACTTAATCCACTATGGCACCAACTCTCCTTTTAAAGAAAAGCCAATTCAAATGAAATGAAGGTCTCTTCTAAACTTTAGGGCATCTTATAAATGAAGGTCTCTTCTAAACTTTAGGGCATCTTATAAATGAAGGTCTCTTCTAAACTTTAGGACAAACTCTCCCAACATGCTAGATTACATGTTGTGAGAGTTTGTCCTAAATCTCTACATTAATATTCTCTTTGCAAAATAAGAGTGGAGTAGATTTCGTGGAAATTAAATACCAAACCAAAAAGAAGCCAAGATTTGGGTTTACTAGTCAGCCAAGAGCTTATAGCAAGCATACAAATGCTTGTTATGAAGTGCTGTTTATATTCAATTATGTTTTTCTGATTTCATAAGTATGTGATCAAAGTGAATACATAAACAGGTGGTGAAAAACACAGCAGAATTCTTTTTGCCAAGAAAACAATAATTATAGATTTATAACACCCAGTGATAGTTTGTCAAAAGTTTAATGAAATAATTTGTCTTGTGAGCCTGTGCAAATAATCAAGAAAATATATAACTCTTATCTTGCTTTATAAAATGAGCACTGATGGTGCTTTGGGCTAGGGACTGGGATGCTAACTGATTCAAACCCATTAGCTGCTCTGATTCTGAAAGATTAGGCTATCCGCTCTAGTATAGATTTATAATCTTGAAAACTCTGAGGCCCTGTAAGGAAACTCCTGTAAGGCCCCTATGAGCTGGAATCAACCTAATGACAATGGGTATATTAATTTTTTAAAGTCATTTTCTTATTTTGGTAAATATAGAGGCAGCAAAACATTTCAACAATCTTCACATTATAGTTCAGCAACAGTAATTACATTTGTTCAACTATTACCCTTATCTGTTCCCAAATTTGTCAATCATTCTTGCTTCCCAAGCACTGTGTCTTCCTTTCTTCCTCCCGCTTGCCTACTCTGATAATTACTAATAACTTTTTATGTCTGTATCAAATGACATATTGCATTAGGCAAATCTGCTGCATAAGACCTTCTTGAAGTGTTGAAGAGCAAAGATGTCAGCTTGAGGACTAAGGTGTGTCTGACCCAATTCATGGTATTTTCTATAACCTCATATGCATGCAAAAGCTGGACCGTGAATAAGGAAGACTGTAGAAGAATTGATGCTTTTGAGTTATGGTGATGGAACAGAATATTGAAAGTGCCATGAGCTGCCAAAAGAACCAACAGATCTGTGTTGGAAGAAGTGCAGCCAGAGTGCTCCTTCGAGGCCAAGATGGCTAAACTTCGTCTCTCATTCTTCGGACATATTGTCAGGAGGGACCAGTTGCTAGAGAAGGATATCCTGTTTGATAAGGTGGAGGGTCAGAGAAAGAGGGGAAGACCCTCAATGAGATGGATTGGCCAAGTGGCAGCATCAGTGGATTCAAGTAGTGAGGTTGGCCCAGGACCGAGCAATGTTTCGTTCTGCTGTGCATAGGGTCACTATGAGTTGGTACTGACTCGATGACACCTAACAACAACAACATCCACCAAAAAGTCAAACCCACTCATACCAAGTTAATTCCAACTCATAGCAGCCCTATATAATTGCCTAGTCTAGACATTTCATGTAAGTGGGATCACACAACGTTTACCATTTTGTTACTGGATTTATACGTTCCTTTTACTGAAAGCTATAACATTGATCTATTGAAAGATGCCATGGAAGTTTTTACTTCCTCCTCCTTGAACTGATATAAAGTATGTAACTCACTAAGCTTATTTTTCCTGAGAATGGTTAAATGCAGAGAGATATGACCATAGCAATCTGATAGACTAGTATTCTCTGTTTGGTGTGTGTGTAAAATCGGACTGTTCTAATTTTATGAGAGATGCATAAAGCGATAAGGGTCTTTGCCCAAGTTTGTAGCTTAAAGCAAAACTCTGCTTCCTTCAATGTTTCATATTGATGGTTTCTTTGCCTTTGCTATCTCCAGGATCTCTGTCAGGACTGTTATATACATTGACAATAATCAGAGCATAGAAAAAGCTAAGTCATTAAACCATTACCACTCCTCCTGATACCCCAATTTAGGATTCAGGATGTTTCAGCATAAGATGTTAATAGAAAGACAGTATGGAGAAGAACTCCAAACTCCACGTGCGTTTCTGAAGTGGGAGAAGGTTACTATGTAAGGGGAAGCGAGAAAGGAAAACTACTACAGGTATATTTTCTGGCAGATCAATTTCAGGAGAGTATAGATGCATAGTGATGATTTGGAACTTGACTTGCTTGAAATTTTCCCTGGCCATTTACCTCTTGGAATGTCTGTGTACCACCCCAAGGCTGCATACCTGAATTTAAAACAACTTATCATTATATATAAATGCTCTTTTAAATATATTTGTTTCCTTCCTCTTATAACTTCCTGTTAACAAATGACCAAAAAACTTAGTGACTTATAACAACAGACTTGTTCTCTCTGATTCTGGGAGCCAGAAATTCTCATTTAGTGTCACGATGCTGAGTTCAAGGTGTTGGCAGCACCAGGTTGATCTTATAGTTGTTTGTGTGTGTCTCTTTTGAATATTTTAATGGTGTGTTGGCCATTAAATGCTCTATGAAAATATCAAGTCCTCTATCAAGTTGTTATTGTTGTCAGGTGCCATCGAGTCAGAACCGACTCATAGCGACCCCATGCACAGCAGAACGAAACAATGTCCGATCCTGGGCCAACCTCACTACCGCTGCCACACTTGAGTCCATCAATGATGCCACCTGGCCAATCCATCTCGTTAGGGGTCTTCCTCTTTTTCTCCGACCCTCCATCTTACCAAGCATTATATCTTTCTCCAGCGACTGTTCCCTCCTGACAATATGTCCAAAGTATGAGAGACAAAGTTTAGCCATCTTGGCCTCCAAGATGGCTACACTTCTTCCAAAACAGATCTATTGGTTCTTTTGGCAGTCCATGGCACCCTCAGTATTCTCCTCCAACACCACAACTCAAAGGCATCAATTCTTCTATGGTTTTCCTTATTCACTGTCCAGCTTTTGCATCCATATGAAGTTATTAAAAATACCATGGCTTGGGTCAGGAGCACCTTAGTCCTCAAGCTGACATCTTTGCTCTTTATCTATCAAATTGGAGAGCAAATAAATACTGGTGAGTTACCCCAATACATGGGGCAATGCTCATCAAGCTAATCTACCAGTTTCCACAAACATTTGGGTACTAAATACATTTCCTGGTGCCCAAGTACCATTTTTGTACTCTCTGATTCATCTTCTCCCTAATTTAGCAAACCCTGATAAGTATCACTGATCCCAGATGCCATTGAACCACTATCTTGGTTTTCCTCTAAGAAATAGACACTTGACACCATTTGGCTCTGAATTTGGGGGTTTAGAGCCATCTACAACATAAAAAGAGCACACATTCCAAAGAAAACCAAACTCCAAGAAATGGAAGTGATAAATAAAAAAATAAAATGAAAGGATTCTTTGGGAAGAAAAATCTTATCAGTTAAGCAAGCCCATTGCGTAGCAGTTGAAGCTCAGTAATGGTATCTTCAGCACACAGGCACACAAGTAACTATAAAAGATACATTCAAGTGAGTTGGAGTGCCTTGGTAAAGGACTTCCAGATGTCCTCAAAGGCAGGCCCTCTGTTTGCTAATCTGGGTCTCATCCACCATATGGTGCTGATTTGGTTGTTGTGATAGAGCAATGGAGGATAAAACACAAGATGCTCTGCAAGCTCCGAAAGAGATGGGATTTGTTTAAGGCCTCTTCATTCATCAGTTTGGAGGCCCCTATGGAAAATACTTCCTGATTTCAATAGGATGAGGAAATGCACAGGCACACACTGAAGACCAATTGTTTGTGCACAATTGTTGTTGTTGTGTGCCGTGGAGTCGGTTCCGACTCATAGTGACCCTGTAAAGGGTTTTCAATATAAATCTTTACTTGAGCAGAAAGCCTCATCTTTCTCCCGCGGAACAGCTGGTAGTTTTGAACCGCCGACCTTGAGGTTAGCAGCCGGATTCGTAACCACTACGCTACCAGAGCTCCTTTTATGCACTTAAATAATAACTAGCATTCTGCATAAGAATACTAGTTATTATATCTGGGACACTAGTATTCTTATGCAGATCATTAGTTATTATTTAAGTGCCCCAGATATTTCAGAGGCTTATCAAAATTCAAAATCCATGAGTCTGGGGCTCAATTGGTGGTGTTAAATGCAAAGTATTAATTAGAACCCATTTGGATACTATTTCATCACAGCCAATGCTTTATTCTCTGGTCTTTCAGTTATTATCAGTGTCCACTCCTTCTTCAGTGTCAGGGAATGACATGTAGAGACCAGCAAGAATTCAAATCAAGGAGGTATTTACAGAATAGCGATTTCAACTCTCGTAATTTTCCAATCAAGAAATTGTGTACAGTGAGGTTAAATAGTTCATGCATGATTCACAAGTGATGGTCTATACCTTTAGATTCCTAACTTGGTACCTTTTCTACTACTGTGAATGGTCTTTTTGGCAAGAGGTTACCTTGAGTTGCAAGCCGCAGACAGCCCATTGCATTAAGATGCTTTGACCCTGAGCAGCAGGCTGATTGCAGTAGACCTGAACTCTGGGACGAGAACCCACAGCAATCTGTGACCAAATTTTTATCTGTTGTCTGTTTTACTAATGTTTGTATTACTGTCATTTCCATCAAATTGCACTGTCAGTATTCCTAAAGTTATAAGTCACAACAACTTTTTGAAAAGAAAAAAAGAAGGATTTTTCTTGTATTTTTTATATATATATAAGAATTCATACTGCTTGGGATTAAAATATGACACGCTTTGAACTTATACTCATGCATACATATGCATGGACTCCTGGTGTGGCACTGTAGGATCAGCACTGGACTGAGAACCACAAGATTGGCAGTTCAAACCTACCAGCTGCTCCTTGGAAACCCTATATAGGGTTGCTATGAGTCAGAACTGACTCAAAGACACTTAACAACAACAACAACAACAACAACATACATATGTATGCTGCTGCTGTTAAGTGCCGTGGAGTCGGTTCCAACCCATAGCGACCCTGTACAGGGTTTCCGGGGCTGTAAACCTTTATGGGAGCAGAAAGCCTCATCTTTCTCTCTGGGAACAGCTGGTAGTTTCGAACTGCTGACCTTGTGGTTCGCAGCCCGATTCATAACCACTACGCTACCAGATCTCCTCATACATATGTATAAATGTACTAAAAAACAAGATATACAAAAAGAGTTACCTTAGTATCATTTGATAGAGGTGCTTTGAAAAGTACAAGCATGTACCTGGGCTTAATATGTATTTTATTTCCATCTCTTCCTGATTACTAGCCATCAAAGTCATTAAATAAAGGTTTGACCTATCTGCCTTCCTCTAGTCTCTTACTCCTTCAGCCTATTTTTTACATTTCTACCAGACATAATGTTCTCCATATATCACGCTTCCCCCTCTCAAAAGCCATCAGTGGTTTCCTGCTGCTGGTTGAATAATGACCAAACTTCGTCTTATGGCATTCAAAGTCCCGCACTGAAGTTGGCAAGTGGGTTTCAATTAGTGCACCAGCTCTGATGGATGTTGGCCTCTTGGTCTGGATCATTGTGTTGAAAGAGGTTCTAAAATTACATCTGAATTCAATGAGAAGCCATATTGTGATTGATTGGGAAAGCCTGACAAGACTTTGGTTTCTGGGTGTAGAAGCCCAAGGCCACATTGTTCCGATCTCTTCCCCAGTAACATTGTCATTCAATCTCTATCTCTCATTGAATTATTCCAACTCTTAGCTTCAGCAATTCTCAATTAGCTTATGTTTAGGGAAAGCCGGCAAGGGAGGGTGAACATATGCAACAAAGGTATCTTCATTCATTTGTCAGCTATTTAAGAACCCAATATATTCTACTTCTTAATTTTTTTTCTTTTTGGTATCCTTCTCCTCCACATCATCCTAAATGCCTCTCCCTCAGTTAGACCTTCATAAACTCTCACTTGGCCTATTTTACCCTTCTCCAATCTGATCACAGTATTTCCACATATAAAGCCCTTCAGTGGCTCCCCAGTTCAATTTTCTTAGCTTGGTTTACAAGTCCTCTCATGCTTTAGCCAATGCTTACCTTTCCATTATTATTATTATTATTATTGCCACACTTTCAAATACAATCCATGATTCAGTGAACATGAACTGCAAGCTTCTTGAAGGCAGGGTCTACGTATTGTCCATTTTTGATCCTACACTACTATTTGGCACTTGAAATACTGTGGACATTAAGTAAATCTTTGTGTGTTTGCGTGAACAAATGTGCAAGAGTTCAGGTTTTGTGTCAATTTAACTGGGCTGGGATTCTCAGTGACTTAGCATTTCTTGAGGGCAGGTTTACTGGTAACCAAGTCTCTTGGCTTTTGATTACTTGTTGTTGTTAAGTGCAATTGAGTTGGTTCTGACCCATAGCGACCCTGTATAGGGTTTCCGAGGAGCAGCTGGTGAGCTTGAACTGCCGACCTTGCAGTTCAAATGGCTTTGCAGTCTGACTCATTAACCCACAGCGTCACACCAGGACTTTGATTACTTGGGAACATCTTAATTTTGGCTTAAATTTTGAAGGATAGGCTTGCTGGACATGCAATCTTGGTTGACATATTTATTTGACAGCACTGTAAATATATCATTCCATTGTCTTCTGGTCTCCAATGTTTCTGATGCGAAGTTTTATAATAATTATATTGATGGTCCCTTCTATGTGATCATTTGATTATTTTTTTCTATTTTCAAGATTCTGTTTGTCTTTAAATTTTAGCAGTTTGATTATAATGTGCCCCAGAGTAGATCTCCTCTTAATGTTTATCCTGATTAGAGTTTGTCGATTTTCATGGATGTGTGTGTGTGTGTGTGTGTATAATCAGACCATCTGGTCTGGTGCTATGGGATAAAGCACTGAACCATAAGGTGGGTTTGAACCACAAGGTCAGCAGTTCAACTCACCAGCCACTCCGTGGAAACCCTATACAGGGTTGCTATGAGTTGGAACCAATTCGATGGCACTTAACAACAACAATTATATATATATACACATGCATATGTAGGTTTACACACACACATACACACACATCCATTAAAACTGACAAACTCTAATTAGGATAAACATTAAGTGTTTATATGCATACTCAAATTTGGTAATTATTTGTCTGTTATTTATTAAAACATTTTTTGCCCTTTCCATACTCTTTTTCTACTGGACTCCCATAATGCATAAGCTGGTTTGCCTGATGGTGTATCACAAGTTCCTTAGGCTCATTTCACTTTTCATATTTTTCTTCTTTTGCTCCTCAGACTCAAAAATTGAAATTGTCCTATCTTCAATTTTAAGTTGGGCTGCTAACTAGAACGTCAACAGTTCAAAACCACTAGACACTCTGCAGGATATAAATGAGGTTTTCTGCTTCCACAAAGATGTAGAGCCTTGGAAACCCTAATAAAGGGCTAGTCACCTTAAGTTGGAACCAACCTGATGGCATCCAACAACATCTTCACGTTTAAATGTGCCTGGGTAACACAAATAGTTAAGTGCTTGACTACTAACCAGAAAGTTGACTATGTGAGAACCCACCTTGAAAGAAAGACCCGGTGGTCTAAGTCTAAGAGGAGCTAGTATAACTCTACAGGGCACAGTTCTACTCTGTCCACAAGGGAGTCTTGTGGGGTTGCCAGGAATAGCAACTATTTTATCTTTATATATTTTTGGTGAAAGTATGCATGACAAAATATACATCCTTTCAACAGTTTTTCCATGTCCAGTTCAGTGACGGTTTCAGTCTTCAAGTTGTGTCATCTTTCTCAGAAATCTTTTCCAAACTTTGTCACTATCCTTGACCCAAACTCACTGCTCCTCTAAGCTTGTCAACTATACTTTCAAGTTGCCACTGCCCATTTGATCATCTAGGTGGACTTTTATGAGAATACTGATTAATGCAGACTTTTTTTCTAATTAGATTCAACTATTGTTATTAGATCATCAACTGCTTAAAGCTATACTTGACATGCCGTCCCCTATATTTTCTGCTAAGAATTCTATCATTTTAGTTTTCACATTTAGGTACTTAAATTATTTTGAGGGGTGTGTGTGTGTGTGTGTTGTGAGGCATGGATATTGCCCCATTCCTCTGTATGTGTAAATCCAATTTATCCAGTACCATTTAATGAAGAGATGCTTCCTTTAGCTTAATCTCTTTTTCAAAAGTCAGTTGACCATAACTGCATGGTTAATTTCTTAACTCTGAATTCGATTACATTAGTCTATGTGTCTGTCTATAAATAGACACATAGTAGGCTGCTTTAAATACTGTTGCTGCATTGTGGTTGGTGGTGTTGTTAGGTGCCATCAAGTTAGTTCTGATTTGTAGTGACCCTATGAACAATACAACAAAACACTGCCTGAGCCTGCTTCATCCTTACAATTGCTGTTATATGAGACTGTTGCATTTGCCACTGTGCCAATCCATCTCTTTGTTGGGGGGGGGGCGGTCTTCTTCGTTTTTGCTCACCCTCCATTTTATCGAGCATGATGTCCTTCTCCTTCCTGATAACATGTCTGGAGTATGAGAGATGAAGTCTCACCATCCTGGTTTCTAAGAAGGACTCTGACTATATTTCTTTCAATACACAACTGTTTGCTCTTCTGGCAGTCTATGGCACCTTCCATATCCCTCTTCAACACTACAACTCAAATGCATTAATTCTTCTATAATCTTTCATATTCACTGTCCAACTTTCACATGCATCTGAGACCATTTAAAATACCATGGCTTGGGTCAGGCACACCTTAGTTTTCAAACTGATATTTTTGTTCCTGAACACTTCAAAGAGCTCTTGTGTAACAAATCTGCCTA
>NW_006408572.1:16178663-16180417 GCF_000296735.1 Chrysochloris asiatica
ACTAAGTTTTCCAACCCATGAACACAGAATAGCTCTGCATTTATTTAGGTCTTCTTTGATCTCTTTCAGCAAACTTTCATTATTTTCTTGTATGCTGTTGTTGTTGTGAAGCGCCATCAAGTTGGTTCCAACTCATAGTGACCCTGTGTAGGCTTCCATAGGAGTGGTTGGTGACTTTGAACCACCAACATTGCAATTAGCAGTTCAGTACTTACACTACAGTGCTACACCAGGACTCCTTTTTTTTTTTTTGTATAAACCTGGTTAAATTCATTCCTAGGGATTTTATTGTCTTGTATCATATTGTAATTTATTTTCTTAATTGCCTTTGCAGATTTCTCATTGGTAGTGTATAAAGATCCAACTGATTTTTGTGTATTGATGTTGTACCCTGCAACTTAGTTAAATTTCTCTATTTGATCTAGAAACTTTCTCACAGATTCTTTGTGATTTTCTATATGTAGGACAATGTCTTATGCAAATAGAGATCATTTTATCCTTTCCTTTTAAAGTTCTTGTTGTTTTTGTTAGGTGCCATTGAGTTGCTTTTGACCCCTGGTGACTTTATGTACAACAGAACAGAACACCGCCAGGTCCTGCACCAACCTCACAATTGCTGCTCTGCTTGAGCTCATTGCTGTTGTCACTGTGCCATTCCATCTCATTGGGGGGACTCCCTCTTTTTTGCTGGCCCTCCACTTTGCCAAGCAAAAGGTCATTCTCCAGGGACTGGTCCCACATAATAATATGTCTGAAGTATGAGAGACAAAGTCTGATCATCCTGGCTTTTAAGAAGCATTCTGGCTATAATTCTTCCAACACAGATTTAATTGTTCTTATGACAGTCCATGGTACCTTTAAAATTCTTCTCCAGCAACATAACTCAGGTGGGTCAACTCTTCTAAGGTCTCCCTTATTCATTATCCAACTTTCTCTTGCATACAAGACTATTGAAAATGCTATGGCTTGGGTGAGGTACACTTAAGTTCTCAAACTTACATCTTTGCTCTAAAATGCTTTAAAGAGGTCTTGTGCAGCAGAGCTGCCTAATTGAGTAGGTTATTTGATTTGTTGACAGCTTATTCCATGAGTGTTGATGGTGGATCCAAGCAAAATGAAGTTTTGACAATTTCAATCTTTTCTCCATTCATCATGATGTTATTTATTGATTCAGTGGTGATGATTTTTGTTTTGTTTTTTACATTGAGGTGCAGCCCACACTGAAGGCTTTGATCTTGGATCTTCATCAGTATTTTAAGTCCTCTTCACTTTCAACAAGGTTTTTTCATATGCATATCGCAGGATGTTAATGGGTTTTCCTACAATCCTGATGCCATGCTTTTCTCCATATAATGCACCTTGTCAGCTTATGAGTTCAGCATACAGATTGAATAAATATGGTGAGCGAATAAACCCAGCCACATAGTTACCCTAATTTCTAACCATTCAATGTTCACTTGTTCTGTTTGAACAACTACCTCTAGGTCTATGCTCAGGTTCCTCATGAGCACAATTAAGTGTTCCAGAACACTCATTCTCTGCAATGTCCATAGCTTCTCATGATCTACACAATTGAAAGTCTTTGCATAGGTAACAAAGCACAAGTAAACATCTTTCTGGTATTCTGTGTTTTCAATCAAGATCCATCTGATGTCAGCAATGATATCCCTTGTTCCACGTCCTCATCTGAATCTGGCTTGAACCTCTGGTTGTTGTTGTTATTAGGTGCCATCGAATTGGTACAGACCCATAGT
>NW_006408572.1:16194931-16201127 GCF_000296735.1 Chrysochloris asiatica
AGTGTTTCTCTGCTATTCATAAGGTTTTCAGTGACTAAATATTCGGCAGTAGTTCATCACCCTTTCTTCATAGTCTGCCTTCGTCTGGAAACTCATCTGAAACTCATACACCACGGGTGAACCTGCTGGGATTTAAAATACCTGTAATATAGCTTTCAGAATCACAGCAACTCACAAGCCACCACAGTATGACAAACTGACAGACAAGTGGTGGGATTTCACCCTTATAGATACATTAATTTATTTTGTTGTTTTTGAGAATATGCACAGCAAAGCATATACCAATTTAACAGTTTCTAGTGGTTACGAATTGGGCTGTGGATTGCAAGATCAACTGTTCGAAACTACCAGCTATTCCATGGGAGAAAGATGAGGCTTTCTGCTCACATAAAGATTTACAGCCCCAGAAACCCTCTATAGAGTCGCTATGAGTCGGTTCCCACTTCACGGCACATAACCACCACCACCATATATATGGCGCTGTGGGTTAACTCGCCAGACTTCAAAGCTGTTTGAACTACAAGGTCAGCAGTTCAAGCTCACCAGCTGCTTCTTGGAAACCCTGTACAGGGTCACTATGATTCAGAACCGACTCTACGGCACATCACCACCACCACCAACAGCACCACCACATGTGCAATTTAGTGACGTTTGAGTTATGCAACCGTTCTCATCCTCCTTTTCTGAGTTGTTCCTTCCCCACTAACATAAACTTCGGTGTCTATCTAAACTTTGGAGTTGCTGTGGTTAGTTTAATCCCATACTGATTACCACTGGGCTGCAAACTAGGTCCGTGGTTTGAGTCCACCAGAAGCTCCATGGGATAAAGATGAGATTTTCTGCTCCCATGAAGCTTTGAACCTTCAGAAACCCTATATAGGGTCACCATGAGTCAGAACTAATTTAATGGCATGTGTTGAGCTGTAGCATAAGCACTGGATGGTTGCCACAAGGTCGGCAGTTCAAACTCACCAGCTACTCCTCAGAAACCTGATACTGGGTCACTGTGAGTCAGAACTGACTTAATGGCACTTAATAACAACAAAAATAACAGCAACAACGAACAACAGATAGTCCTTAAGAGAGCATGATATTCAAGGCAGACTTTTTGTACTAGTGAAGTTCAACTATTGTTGGATTTTAAGAAGACTTTAGGGGATATGTTTGGCTTAAGTTTTAAAGATGATCTCAGGACAATAGTTTCAGGGGTTCATCCGAACTTTGAATTTGAAATTCTGTTCTGGATTATGTCCCTTTTGGTCAGAATTTCTCTACAGAATACTTGGATGAAAAGATTCAATAATGGTCATTCGACACCATCCGGTTCTTCTGGTCTCATGGCAAAACTGCTGGATGCTGAGGCGTCCACTAGCCACATATTTCATCGTCTTCTCTTATTCTTGACTCTTCCTTTGACCAGTTGTTGTGCCTTGGGTGACTAGTAGCAAACTTGTAAGATTCTAGGCAACAAGCTAGGACTTAGAAGATGCACTAAACACGTTATTAGGCCAATATCATGGAGTCCTGCTGTGGCATGTGGGCTACTACACTGGACTGCAATGTCGATTTGAACCACCAGGTCAGTGGTTCAGGCTCACTAGCTGCTTCTTGGAAACCCTATACAGGGTTGCTGTGGGTCGGAACTGACTGGACGGCACTTAAGAACAACAACAACAACATCATTACACTAAACTTCCAAACCAGAGAACCAAATCCCATGAGGTGTTTGATTATTCATAAAAGCCTTACCAGCTACTTTTTTTTTTGTCCTTGTTGGAAATATATCAATAACATTGTTGTTGTTAAGTACCATGGTGGAGTTGGTTCCGACTCATAGCGACCCTGTACAGGGTTTCCGATGCAGTAAATCTCTACGGGAGCAGAAAGCCTCATCTTTCTCCCACAGAATGGCTGACAGTTTCGAACTGCCAACCTTGAGGTTAATGGCCCCATTCGTAACCACTAAGATAACTTCGGCCAATTTACTGGATGACAACGTGTGGACATTAATTAGAGGAATCGATTGTGCAACTGTATCCTCAGTCAATGTGAGTTTTCCATTACTGTTAATTCCCTTTTCCATCTCCCTACTGACCCTAGTAGCTATTAAGAAACTTTGGACTTTATACATTTGCCTTTCTTCATCAGTGAATAAGGAAGACAGTAGAAGAATTGATACTTTTGAGTTATGGTGTTGGAGGAGAATATTGACAGTGCCATGAGCTGCCAAAAGAACCAATAAATCTGTTTTGGAAGAAATGCAGCCAGAGTGCTCCTTAGAGGACAAGATGGTCAAACTTCATCTCTCATACTTTGGACATATTGTCAGGAGGGACCAGTTGCTAGAGAAGGATATCATGTTTGCTAAGGTGGAGGGTCAGAGAAAAAGAGGAAGACCCCCAACGAGATGGATTGGCCAAGTGGCAGCATCAATGGACTCAAGTGTGGCAACAGTTGTGAGGTTGGCCCAGGATCGGGCAGTGTTTTGTTCTGCTGTGCATAAGGTCGCTAGGGGTTGGTACCAACTCGATGGCACCTAACAATAACAACATCTTTTTTTATAAGTGAGTTCTTACAGCATTCTTATGTGATCCTTATTTCACACAGAATAACATCTTCAAGCTCCATCACTATTGTAGTTTGCATCGTGACTTCCTTTCTATTACTGACTAAGCAGTATTCCTTCATATATGAGGAAGCTTCATAAAGTTCATGAAAAAGTTCCATTATATATTTTAATTCCATTGTCAATAAAATTGTTAGAACCTTCTCATATATGTGCCATATTTTGTTTATCCATTCATCTGGTGGTTGTTCAATTCCTTTTTCCATTTTATAATTGGGTTATTTGTCTTTTTGTTGTTAAGATGTTGAAGTTTTCACTACATTTTGGTTACTAGATTCTTACTGGAGTCTTGGTGTGGCATTGTAGGATAAGTGCAGACCTGCAAGTCAGTTTGAACCAAGAGCTTGGTAGTACAAACTCACCAGTAGCTCCTTGCAAATGCTATACTGGGTTGCTATGAGTTGGAACCAACTCAATGGCACTTAACAACAACAGTAGGTTTTTATTGGATATATGATTTATGAAGATAGTCTCCCAACTGCTATCTTGTTTTCTTCATTTTTTTGGACAGTCTTTTGGTGAGCAAAAGCCTGTAATTTTTCTGAGGTTCCATTTATTTCTTTTGTCATTTGTTGAAATTATGAAGGGTGAGTCTTCCTATTTTGTTTTTCTCTTTCAACATTGTTTGAACCATTTGGGACCACCATCATTTCTAATGGGCAGTTTTGCTGTGTAAAGACCTCTTGGATGACAGTTACATTCTGTCAGCACATTTTATATACAAGTATTGTTTCCTTGCCCCCTGACATCCAAGATTTCATCTTATTGAGGACTTGTTGTATATTTATGTTGGATTTTTCTGTAGTTGCTTGTAGAACTCTCTTCTTGTTTTGATTTTCAAGAGTTGGGTTACTCGTCTTCATTTGGTAGATATCATTGTGTATTCTGTTGGGAGTTCACAGAGCTTCTTGGCTTTCCGGGTTGAATTGTTTGCTCAGGTTTGAAAAGTTTTTATTCTGTCATTATATTTGTTCACATATTTTCTCTCCCCCTTTGTTTCTCTGCTCTGTGTCTGGTGTTCCTATATATTTTTTCTGTTCCTATAATTTTTTTGTTCCTATATATATTTTTTGTTCCTATATTTTAATTCCATTGTCAATAAAATTGTTGGAACCTTCTCATATATATGCCATATTTTGTTTATCTACTCATCTGGTGATTGACATTTAGGTTGTATCTTTTTTTTTTGCTTAATGGTATCTCATAGTGACATTTGTCTTTCTTCATTTCAACAATTCTTTTCTTCTATTTTTCTTGGGCCTTGATAAATTCTGTTAGTTTGTCCTTTAGTTCAATTATCCTTTTTATGCCTGCACATATCTACAGCTGAAATCTTTCTTTGCTTTTTCCAATTCAGTTATTGCATACCTCAGTTCCAATATTTTATCTTTTCATGTTTTCTATCTCCTTATTAAGACTCACATATCCTGATTTTCTTTATTGCTTGTTCTTTAATTTCCTTGAGCATAGTTAATGTTATTGTCTGTAAGTCATCTATCTTGCTCATGAACAAGAATTCCACAGGACTGATTTCTGTTTCCTTGGACTGTTCTTTTGATTGGGCCATTTGTTCTTGTATGCTTCATAATTTTGTGTTGAACTTGGGACATTTGAGTGTTGTCCTGTATTAATTCAGAGTTTTCTCGTTCTCCAGGGCTATACTGTTATTGTTCAGTGCTGTTGAGTTGATTCTGACTTATAGCGACCCTATATAGGGTTTCTGAGGAGCAGCAGATGAGCTTGAACAGCCAAACTTGCAGTTCAAACTGACCTTTCAGTCCAGTGCATTAACCCACAGTGCCCCAGGGCTGCAGTTGTGCAAATAGTTCTTTGGATCCTCCACCCCCCACCCCAGTCCTTCTATATTTCACAAGAGGAACTCTTATCTTTTAAATTCCAACTAGAAGCTATGAATAACTCTCCCCTGGGGTGATCCTTCTCAGCAAATATTTCAAGTCACAAGGTACATGCTTTTTCTCATGTTCTCTCTTTGGTAACTTTTTGTTTACATTGATGAACTCTCATTTTTGTTATCTTAATCTGGTGGCTGATGTGGCACTGTAGGATAACCACAAACAAGGTCAGTGGTTCAAATTTACCAGCCTTTCCTTGGAAACCCTACACAGAGTTGCTAGGAGTCAGAACCAACTTGATGGCACTTAATAACAGTCTGGTGGCAAAGCAACTATTTCCCTCTTTCTTTTTGTTCCTCATTTCTTTTTCCCTTTCTCTCAGTCATTTGTCTTTCCACCCCTTTTTGGTGACGCTCTTCCTCTCCTCCACCTCCAGGTATAAGGAATCTAACCCACCACAGTGTCAACTAAGGCCAGGTTTTTCATTGTCCTCTTGGACTAAGCAAGGTAGCATGGTTTGCTACCTGCATCTTGTGGCTCATGATCTAAGATGTACTCATTGCTATGAAAAACCCAAAGTGAAGAGCACACTCAGCATTTATCAAGCCAAAAGATCTGAAGACAAAATTCAAGCCTTAACTTGCCATATTGAAGGATTCTATGGGCAAAATATTGAATGATGCAGGAAGCATCAAAAGACAGAAGAAGGAATACAACATTGCTGTTCCAAAAAAGAATTAGTTGATGTTCAATCATGTTAAGAGGTAGCATATAATCAAGGAATAATGGTACTGAAAGAAGAAGTCCAAGCTGCATTGAAGGCATTGGCAAAAAATAAGGATCCAGGTATTAAAGGAATACAAATTGAAATGATTTAACAAACTGATGCAGGCCTCAAGGAGATCACTTGTCTATGTCAAGAAATTTGGAAGACAGCTACCTGACCAACAGATTGTAACAGATCATTCAAATTTGTGCCAATTCCAAAGAAAGGTGACCCAATAGGATGCAGAAATAATTGAACAAATCATAAATATCACATGCAAGTAAACTTTTACTGAAGATAATAAAAAACTGGTTGTAGCAGTACATAGACAGGGAACTGCTAGAAATTCAAGCTAGATTCAGAAGAGGAAGTGGAATGAGGGATACCATTACTAACATCAGATGGATCTTGGCTAAAAGCAGAGAATACTATAAAGATGTTGTATTTTATTGACTATGCAAAGTCATTCAACTGTGTGAATCATAGCAAACTATGGATGATATTGCAAAGCATAGGTATGTCAGAACCCTTGTGCTCATGAGGAACCTGTTCATTGAACAACAGGCATTGTTCATTGAACAAAAGGAGCCATTGAATGGTCTAAAATCAGGAAAGGTGTGTACCAGGGGTGTATCCTTTCACTATATTTATTCAGTATGTATGGTGAGCAAATAATGTGAAAATCTGGTTTATATGAAGAAGAATGTGGCATCAGTGTTGGATGGAGACTCATTAACAATTTACGATATGCTGATGATAAAATTTTGCTTGCTAGAAGGGAAAAGGACTTGAAATAATTATTGATGAAGACAAAAGACTACCATCTTCAGTATGGATTGCTTCAATGTAAAGAAAACAGAAATCCTTACAATGGGACCAATAATAACATGATTATTATAGAGAAAATGGATGTTGTCAAAGACTTCATTTTACTTGGATCCACAATCAACA
>NW_006408572.1:16202292-16203838 GCF_000296735.1 Chrysochloris asiatica
TAATTATAGCTTTATTGAAACATAGTTCTCATACCATAAAATTCACCTCTTTAAATCCCACACACAACCCAATGACGTTGAGTATTTTGACAGGGTTGTGCAAGCTTTACCACTGTCTAATTTTAAAACACTTCCATCAACCCAGAAAGAAACACCGTACTTAAAAGTCGTAATTCCTCATTCCTTCCTGTCTCCACACATTTCCCAACCACGAATCTCCTTCTTGTTTCTCTGGATTTACCCATTTTGGATATTTCATATAAATGGAAATATAAAACATGTAGCTTTCGAATGTATGACTTCTTAGACTTAGTATAATGTTTCCAAGGCTCATGCATGTTGTATGCATCAGTACTCCATTCTTTTTTTATTATTATTTATATATTAATTTTATATCTAGCTTTCTCATTGAATTATTGTACTGCTTTACAGAGGATTTTCAGTAGTTGTTTTAAAACAATTTTTGTGAGTGTGGGGGCTGAAGAACACAATCATTTCACCAACAACACTCATGGCCAAACAGAAGGTTATCTAAAGTTTCTCCTGTATTTTCTTCCATAAGTGGTGAGATTTTGCATATAATATTTAGGTCAGTGATCTATTTGTGTTTATAACTTCATATTCCAATTTTTTCATTGCCAGTTGTATGTTATCCATGTATCCTGCAGCTTGACAATGATTTCTTATAAGTCCAAAGGTATTATGGCTGATTGTCTGGAATTTTCTACATAGACAATCATATCACATGTGAACAAAGACACTTGTATTTTATCATTACCAACATAAACATTGTACTCTGCTCCAGCTGCCACCATGTTGTTTTAGGAAGAGAGTTTAGGAAGATGCCTATGAACCTCTGTGTAGTTCAACTCCCAAACCCACAAAAATAATTTTTTTAAAAACTACTGAAAGTCCTCTGTAAGCAGTAAAATAATTCAATGAGAAAGCCAGGTACAAAAGTAATATATAGATAAAAATGAATGAAGTACTGATACATGCAACATGAATGAATACATACAATGCCATTTCATTTTCGTATCTTGTTGAATAGGAATGGTGAGAGGAACTTTTTGTTTTAGTCTTGATCTTAGGGGGAAACCATGTAGTTTCCCACCTTTAAGTCTCATCTACAGATGTTTTTGATCAAGTTGAAATTTTCCTCTATTCCTGGTTTGTTGGAAGCTTTTTATCATAACTGGACATTGGATTTGATCAAATCCTTTTTCTGTACCTATTGATCCCACATCAGCACTCCTCTGTCAGTTTGTCCTACTGCTCTGACTTGCCTGTTTCTGTGATTCTAGAAGCTATGCCACCAGTATTTTAAATACCAGCAGGGTCAGTCAGGGTGGACAGGTGTCAGTTAAGCTTCCGGATGAACACAAACTAGAAAGAAGGACCCTTGGGCTATGTCTGAATACTTAGCCACTGAAAACTTTATGAATAGTAGTGGAATACTGTCAAATAGCACCAGAATACTGAATATTGAACTGTGATGCAGAGCACCAGAGTATTGTCAGATAGAGTGCAGGAAGATGAGCCCCTC
>NW_006408572.1:16205363-16207883 GCF_000296735.1 Chrysochloris asiatica
GGTCGCTATGGGTTGGTACCAAATCAATGGCACCTAACAATAACAACATATCCTCAAAACCACTTGTACAAACAATGTTCAAAACAGACCCATCATAATAGTCCAAACTGTCCACAGCTCAAGTGTTAATAAACAGGGAAACTGATGAACTGTGATGTTTTCATATAGTGAATGTTGCTATTTGCCCTCAAGCTTATTCTGACTCACAGAGATCTTATAGCATAGGGTAGAACTGCCCCATAGAGTTCCCATTACTGTAAATCTTTACAGAACCAGACTTCCACATCTTTCTTCTGTCACACAGTGAACATTACTCAAAATAAACAAGCAAACTGTTGATATACATGACAGCATGGATGAATCTCAGCCATTACATTGAATGGAAGAAACCAAGCACAATGGAGTACATTCTGTGTGGTTCCGGGACAGGCAAGACTAAGTCATTGCTTGGTGCTATAGGATAAAGCACTGGACCACAAGGTCGGTAGTTTAAACTCACCAGCCACTCCTCAGAAACCCTATAGCGGCCGCTATGAGTTGGAACCAACCGGAAGGCACTTAACAACGACAACATCAATCAACATATTCTTGGGAGGGATTGAATGAAAAGGACACAAGAAACCTTTGGGACAATGGAAATGTTTTCTATCTTTCTGTGAGTGGTAATAACATATGTATTTATTGTTGTTTTTGACAGTTGCCATTGAGTTGACTAATTCATGGTGAGTCCATGTATAGAAAGGAGCTCTGGCAGCATAGTGGTTACGAATTGGGCTGCTAACCTCAAGGTCGGCAGTTCGAAACTACCAGTGGTTCCGTGGGAGAAAGATGAGGCGTTCTGCTCCCGTAAAGATTTACAGCCTCAGAAACCCTGTGTAGGGTCACTATGAGTTGGAACTGACTCTATGGTACTTAACAACAACAACAACCATGTGTAGAAGAATGAAACATTGTTAGTTCCTGTATCATCTTCAGAATCATTGGTATGTCCTTCTCCATTGGTACATGTATCCAAACTAAGTGAGTCAAAGTCTCAGATGATATTCTGTGAGCCATAGCGCTTTTACTGGCTAATTTTCCAAAGTAGGTTACCGCACCTTTCTTCCTGGTCTGTCTTAATCTGGAAGCTCTGCTGAAATGTGTCCACCATGGGTGAATGTTAGTATTTAAAACACCAGTGGTATAGCTTCCAACCTCACGGCAACACGTAAGCCACCACAGTTTGACACGCCAACAACCAAATGATACGCGTACATTTTACTGCACATCATACCTTGGTTAAAGTAAAAGTCCAGGGAGAAAGGAGAGAATTAGGTATATGTCCTAAACTAGCAGACCTACTTCTAGAGGTTAAGTTCATTCTCACTTCTACTAGCTCCTGCTTTCTCCATTATCCTTAACAGCATAGAGCTTCCCAGGGATCACCTTGGACTCCAGGGTGTCTCTTCCTCAAGATCCTCATAATTCATCCCCTGTAGCTATAGGTCTCAGGAGACTAAGACCCATGCCATCCTGTGCTACCACTGCCTAAGGAGCTGACCTGCCTCCCAGCACGGGGACAAGGGAGTGCATCAAAAAGCCACTAGAATGCACTTTACCTAAAGTTAAGTGTTGAGGAATAATAATGGTGCTTTTATGCTGCATGCATGTTTTCCTTGCCATTAAATCTCAGATATTCTGTTTGCTTTAGTATCCTTAGTTCAGGCTGCTTTGAAATCCACAGGGGGAAAGAAACCCTTCATTAAGTTCAGCAGCCCAGTGCAGCAATGCAGCACAGCTCCTATTTGGTTTCCCTTTTGTAAATATTTGTGCTCTCTTAGGCTAAGGAGTGGCCTGTGCTGGAGACTAAAATACCCTCATTTATGTCTCCAGGTGCAGTGGGGAAAGCCTGACCCTTCACCCTGCCCCTGCAATGACCTCAACCTCACTCATGTGGACCACCCTCTAGGCTGCCCCTCATGCAGACCCATGATCACCTCTCCAGGTTGCTTGCTAAATAGCAGGAGAAGATGAACCTGAAATTGAATGGTGTTTGCAACCCACTGTTTTCATTCGAAAGGTGAAGGTTACTCAGCTTTTATTGCTACCTTCAAGCTCGTTAATGAAAAGATAGCAAAACAATATTGACAACAGCAAAGTCCAATTTGTCCAGAAATGAAGGCTGATTTATTATCGAAATGAAACAGAAGACAAATGAAGAAGCACAATATGTAATAAGGCCAATAATAGAAAATTATATTAAGTCTTAAAGAAATATTATTTCTTTTTATACTGGGTTCATTCATCTGGGCTTTCAGATTTTCTTTTTATGCTTTTTACAAGAGAATCATGATATGAATGTTAATTCACATAAGAAGGCAGACTGAGGCTTCTGGGGCTATTTGCTTGATTATCTTTCATGACTAACCCCAAGTTACTTATTGCTAGGGGAATTTTGTTCATTCATTCAATAAACATTGATTAAACTGTGTGATAGATCAGATAGTTAGTTTATTCATTTATCTTTCTTTTTTTTTTTTT
>NW_006408572.1:16209109-16211971 GCF_000296735.1 Chrysochloris asiatica
ACTGAACAGCAGGCCAGATGAATTCCTCCACAAACTCCTTGCTGACATCCTCGATGAATACCTTTTTGGCTCCAAGCTTCAGTGCCTTCTTCCTGGCTTCCTCAAAGTCTTCCTTCTGGCCGATGTTAGCCAGGTATGCAATGACATCATAGCCTTGTTCCTTCAGCCACACCAGGATGCATGAGGTGTCGAGGCCACCACTGTAGGCCAGAACCACGGAGCCTTTGCCGGACATCTTGTTTGGAATTGGTGGTGTGGGTTCTCTGCTTCCAGAATTTGTCTTCACAGCTCAGCGAACCTCAGGGCCCAGGCGTTGGTGGCAGGCAGCGGAGCAGGGCCTCATTTATCTTTCAACATATACTTTATTCTCAGAGTACTTTTAGATTTACAGAATAATTGTGCAGAGAATACAGAGAACTCAGTATACCTCTCTCCTTTGTGTATCATTTCCTCATTATTAATATCTTGCATTAGTGTGTTACAGTTGTTGCAACTGATAAATGAATTTGGATACATTGTTTGAACTGAAGTTCACAGTTTACATTAGACTTCACATTTCCTGCTGTAAAATTCTATGGGTCTTGAAAAATATGTAGGGTTGTGTATCCACCATTTAGTATCACGCAAAAATACTTCTATTGCCTTAAAAATGCCCCATGCTTCACCAATTTCTCCCGCCTCCCTTCCCCTGAGTCCCTAACAAGCATTGATTTGGTTTATAGTTTTGCCTTTCCCAGAATGTCATACAGTGAAAATCATACGGTCCACAGGTTTTTCAGATGCACTTGTTCCACGTAGTAAACATGAATTTAAGGCTCCTCCAAACACTTTAGTAGCTTGATAACTCTTTTCTTTGAGCTGTTCAGTGTACTCTTACATGGAAGTGCCGCTGGTTGATTATTCATTCACCCATTGAAAGACATGGTTACTTTCACTTTGGGATGATTAGAAATAAATTTGTTACATACATGCAGATATAATGTGGACCTACGTTTCCAATTCATTTGAATAAATACCTAGAAGCAAAGTTGCTAAATTGTATGCTTAGCATTGTACTTATTTATCTTTTAAACTTTCAGTTTACATCTCTGTATATGCACTTACTTCTTCATTTTCCTAAATTCTTGTCACCATATTTCTTGTCTGTCAATTTATCATATGGTGGTGGCTTTCATGTTGTTGTGATGCTAGAAGCCCTGCCACCAGCATTTTAAATACCAGTAGGATTACCCATGGTAGACAGGTTTCAACTAAGCTTCTAGACTAAGACAGACTATGTATTAAAAGCAGACCACTTCTGAATGATTAGTCACTGAAAAGGTTATGAATAGTAGCAAAACATTGTCAGGTATAGTGCCCAAAGATGAGCACCTCAGGTTGGAAGGCACTCAAAATATGACAAAAGATGAGTTTCCACCTCGTAGTACAGTTGACCATAATGACTAGAGTAAAGCTTTTAGGACCTTTTTTTGCTGACAGGTCACAGCTCAAAATGTGAAGAAGCAGCTACAAACATCTATTAATAATTAGAACATGGACTTTACTGAATCTATGAAAATTGGTTGTTGTTGTTGTTATGTGCCGTGGAGTCAGTTCTGACTCATAGATACTGTATACAGGTTTTCTGAGGCTGTAAATCTTTATGGGAGCAAAATGCCTCGTCTTTCTCCCACAGAACAGCTGATAGTTTCAAACTGCTGACCCTGAGGTTCGTAGTCCTATTCGTAACCACTACACTAGTTAGTTGCTAAAAATGTAATGGAACACATAAAGATCAATATCCCAGACATTAGTGAGCTGGAATGAACTGGTATTGACCATTTTGAGTCAGGCAATCATATGGTCCACTATGCTGAGAACGTCAGACTGAAGAGGTATGGCATAACGTTCATCATCAAAAAAAAAAAAAAAAACATTTCAAGATGGAGTGAAGGTTTACAGGGCAGATCATCAGTTTTACACTCAGCAAATCATTACAATGATTACAATCCCCTCCATGTACCATCAGTATTTACCTCTATTGCCTTTTATTAAAAAAAAAACAACAAACCAATATATATATATATATATATATTGTTGTTGTTGTTGTTGTTATTATTGTTAGGTGCCATCGAGTTGGTTCTGACCCATAGCAACCTTATGCACAACAGAACAAAACACTGTCCGATCCTGGGCCAACCTCACTATTGTTGCCACACTTGAGTCCATAGATGCTTCCACTTGGCCAATCCATCTCATTGGGGGTCTTCCTCTTTTTCTCTGACCCTCCACCTTACCAAACTTGATATCTTTCTCCACCACTGGTCCCTCCTGACAATATGTCCAAAGTATGAGAGACGAAATTTGGCCATCTTGGCCTCTAAGGAACACTCTGGCTGCACTTCTTCCAACAAGGATATATTGGTTCTTTTGGCAGCCCATGGCACTTTCAATATTCTCTTCCAACACCATAACTCAAAGGCATCGTATCTTCTACGGTCTTCCTTATTTACTGTCCAGCTTTCACATGCATAGGAGGTTATTGAAAATACCATGGCTTGGGTCAGGCGCTCCTTAGTCCTCAAGCTGACATCTTTGCTCTTCAACACTTTAAAAAGATCTTGTGCAGCAGACTTGCCTAATGCAATACATCGTTTGATTTCTTGAGTGCTGCTTCTGTGAGTGTTGATAATTGATCCAAGAAGAATGAAGTCCTTGACAACTTCAATCTTTTTTCCGTTGATAAGAATGGTTGCTTATTGATCCAGTGGTGCGGATTTTTGCTTTTTTTACATTGAGATGTAATCCATACTGAAGGCTGTGCTCCTTGATCTTCATGAGTAAATGTTTTAAGTCCTCTTCACTTTCAGCAAGCAAGGTTGT
>NW_006408572.1:16213311-16224202 GCF_000296735.1 Chrysochloris asiatica
TTGGAGGAAGACTCATTAACAACCTGCGATATGCAGATGATACAACCTTGCTTGCTGAAAGTGAAGAGGACTTAAAACATTTACTCATGAAGATCAAGGAGCACAGCCTTCAGTATGGATTACATCTCAATGTAAAGAAAGCAAAAATCCGCACCACTGGATCAATAAGCAACCATTCTTATCAACGGAGAAAAGATTGAAGTTGTCAAGGACTTCATTCTTCTTGGATCAATTATCAACACTCACAGAAGCAGCACTCAAGAAATCAAACAACGCATTGCATTAGGCAAATATGTTGCACAAGACCTTTTTAAAGTGTTGAAGAGTGAAGATGTCAGCTTGAAGACTAAGGTGTGCCTCATCCAAGTGATGGTATTTTCAATAACCTCCTATGCATGTGAAAGCTGGACAGTGAATAAGGAAGACCGTAGAAGAATTGACTATAGAGGAAGTTATGGTGTTGGAGGAGAATATTGAAAGTGTCATGAGCTGCCAAAAGAACCAATAGATTTGTTTTGGAAGAAGTGAAGCCACAGTGCTTCTTAGAGGCCAAGATGGCCAAACTTCATCTCTCATACTTCGGACATATTGTCACTGGAGAAGGATATCATGTTTGGGAAGGGTGAGGGTCAGAGAAAAAGAGGAAGACCCCTATGAGATGGATTGGCCAATTGACAACATCGATGGACTCAAGCATGGCAACAGTAGTGAGGTTGGCCCAGGATCGGGCAGTGTTTCATTCTGCTGTGCATAGGGTTGCTGTGAGTTGGTATTGACTTGATGGCACTTGACAACAACAACAAACTAAGGACCTGTTGTTAAGAACATAAAGAACATCGAATCCACATGAGATCATCTATAATGCTGCACTGCTAGAGACATTATCCCGGAAGTCAGAAGTCCGATAAGAATTCTTGACAGGATCAGTTGTATTAAAAATGCTCTGGATATTTTTATGAATTAAATGAAATAAGGAAGCAATAACCAGGGTGGTGGTGTGCTGTGGAATCAGTTACAACTCATAGCTACCCTGTATAAGATTTCCGAGACTAAGTATTTACAGGAGCAGAAAGACTCATCTTTTTCCCCAGGATCATCTGGTAGATTTGAATTGCTGACTTTTTGGATAACTGGATTGCATGCCTGAAAAGTCCAAACTGGAAACCAAAATCACTTGGAGCTAGAAAGTGGATTCAGAGATGGCTGTTAAGAATTTTAAAAACAAATGATTAAAGGAAAGCAAAAAATAAAAAATAAAAATGTGGCTATAGCTGGCAACGAATATGAAGTCAAACAAGGTGAGAGAAATAGCAGTATGCCCGAAAGCTGAAGCAATGATTCTGTAGGGAGTGAGAAATCAGGAGAAGGTACTGAAGGGAGATGTTGCAAGAGCAAAGACAATGAGAAGGAAGGGAGTAGAAAACCAGGACCTAAGGACTTACCTGGAGTCCCTGGGTGGTGCTAATAATTTATATGCTTGGCTAGTAACCCAAAAGTTGATGGTTCTAGTCCACTCAGAAACAACTTAGAAGAAAGAGCTATAAATTAGCCATTGAAATCCCTAGGGAGCACAGTTTCACTCTGACACTCATGGGGGGTCCCAGTGTGTAAGAATCAAGTTAATGGCAACTGTTGTGATGGTAACCCTCAGGGACAGAGGATCACCAGCAAAGGAGTCAGTGATATCAGGAAAATCCACAGTTTGTGGCATCACCGAGGCCACAAATACATGAAAGGGAGAAAAACAGAGAAGACTCTGTATTTTTCAATGAGGATTTTTTTTTTTTTTTTTAATATTTCTTCTCAGAGATACTTTTGGTGGAGCATCATTAAAAGAAATCATGTTTAAGTAGCGTGGATAGTGGCTGAAAGGTAAGTATAATTGTTGATTGGAGATATCTCTTCCTAAAAGTTTTGATATGCAGGAAAAAGATATGGTCAATTGGGACACATGGGGCTTGGACAGTTATTCCCAAAGGAAATGAAACCCGAATCATGCTTATTTCCTAATGAAGATAACCCAGAATTGAAGAAGAGTTCATGCTCTATGAGAGAGGGAATCATTGCTGGAGAAAAACCCTCAAGGGGAAAGAAAAAGAGATTTTTCATAAATGGCCAGAAGAATTAATCTTAGAAAACAAGATCTGTAAAAATGCTACTTATCTCCAATGAATGACTATGATTAAAACATAGTTTTAAATGAAAATCTAAGTGTTTAAACTATTTTACTTGATCAAATTAAATGCCTGAGAATAGTGAGGACAATTTTGAAAAGTACTAATCAACTTGTTCTATCACGTATTAATATCATTTATAAAGTTTCAATTATATTTTATGATGTGGGAATAAACTAGTCAGTGAAATGGAACAGGGTGTCTAGAAATAAGCCTAAAATAATATCTAAGAAGTTATTATGTGTCAAAGCAGTGAAGAAAACATTATTCATTAAATGTTGACTCCTAGCTAGGAAGCTATTGGGGAAGGAAAAAAAAAAAAAAAAAGATTAGATCCCTCTGTCAAATCATGTATTAAAATAAATTCTAAGTAGATTAGAACTTTAACTGAAATGATTAAACTACTAAAAGATAATGTATTGGATTTTAAGCATATTTTCAAAGACAAATAAACATGCAAATAGGATGATCCGTGGGCTCCATGGATTATATAATATTTTAAACCCTCAGTATAAGATCCAAAGTGGGCCCTAGTTGTGCAGTAGTTAAGCACTCGACTACAAAACAAAAGCTCAATGGTTCAAACCCACCAGCAGCTCCATGGGAAAAAAAGACCTGAGAATCTACATACTGTAAAGATTGTTGTTAAGTGCTGTGGAGTGGTTCTGACCCCGTATAGGGTTTCTGAGTCTGTAAATCTTTGCGGGAGAAGAACACTTCATCTTTCTCCCTCAAAGTGACTGGCGGGCCCAAATATAAGACCTCGTGGATCACAGTTCAGAGTTTATTATATGGGGCAGTGATAACTCTGGCATAGTCACTGTGAGTTGGAGTAGACTTGATGGCACCCAATAGTAACAAGATAGCATCCAAAGAAAATAAATCCTCTGTAGCTGTGAGAAATATGTTGTTGCTATGTGCTGTAGAGTCGGTTCAGACTCACAGCGACCCTGTACAGTGTTTCCGAGGCTGTAAATCTTTACTGGAGCATAAAGCCTTATCTTTCTCCCTCGGAACAGCTGGTAGTTTAGAGGATTCGTTAATAAATAACAAGGGAAAATCATTATATACTTAATCCTCAAATCTAACAATCATGAAAGAGTATAAACAAGAATTTATACATGAGGGAGATTTAAAAAGTTCATGGAAATAATCCATTATCATTCAACTCTATTTTTTCATGAACTTTTTGAAGCCCCCTTGTCTACACAGAGTAAAATATCCCCAATCTGCTCTCCCCTGAAAAATAACTATTTTTACGCAGGACAATATTGCTTTTCTTTTTTAGAGCTTTTCTGTAGTTCTCAAAGTATGTCTTGGTTTTGCAATCAGAAAAATGTATTACAGTGAATTCTTTATAGTGCATGATCCAGTGGTGGTTGTTTCAGGTATTTTATATTAAAAACACAAAAAAAATTCTGAGAAATCTTAGAATTATTTTTGCTCTGTATTTTTAAAAATTTGCAAAAAAAACACAAAAAAACCCAACCCACACTATATAATGTAAATTATAAAATTTTCTTTCAAACACAGTTAAGAAGTTCTTAACTTCTAATATCCAGGAATAATGCTGAAGAAATACCAACATGCTAACATTTTGTATTGTTTTCCATCGCTGTTGAGTTCATTAATACAACCAGTGACCATATCCTATACAGGGTTGCTATGAGTAAGAATCGACCGGATAGCACTTTACAGCAACAAGTGGCCATATGTTGTTGTTGTTAAGTACCGTGGAATCGGCTCTGACTCATAGTGACCCTGCACAGGATTTCCGAGGCTGTATAACTGCCATCAATTTGGCGCCGACCCATTGCAACCCTATACAGGGTTTCCAAGGAGCAGCAGGTGAGCTTGAATCACCAACCTTGTGGTGATTCAAACTTTGCAGTCACATTAACCCACAGTGCCACACCAAGATCATACAGTGTTGTAAAAAACAAATTGTGAGAAGTTTGTATGTTGTTTAAACTGAGTTGGGAAACTGAAGGATTTTAAGTTGAGGTACAAATGATTGATGCTCATTTGTTAGTTTAGGTTGCTGTATGGAGAATGAGTTATGGAGGAGGAGAATCAGTCTGCTGAGCAGAAGGTCACAGAGCAGTATGCGTGGAGGATGCTGATGGCTTGGACTAGGTCTAGAGCATTGGAATTGGAGGGGTTGATTTAGGATATAACTTAGAGGTGGGAGTACTTTTGTTGTTGAAATAGACGCTGGTTGAAAGAAGAAAAGGAGTCAAGAATGGCATGATGTCTTTGGTTAATTGGGTCATTTATGGTTCCATATGAGACAAGAAAGATAGGAGGAGGTGAAAATAAGGAAGTTGTCTTTGGACACCTTGCCATGCTCTTTGACATTTCAGTGGAATTTTCAAGTAGCCTGTAGGATAATGATAGAGGTCAATTTAGAGATATCAATTAATGTGTAATCTTAAAGACACGAGACTGGGAAGATTTCCGAGCAAGAGAATAAAGAAAGAAAGAAGGAGGAAAGACAGGCAGAGAGACAGAGAGAGAGAGGAAAGGAGAGGAAGAGAAGCAGACTTCCTAATACATTAATCTTCCAAAAATACGATTTTACTAAAGCCTGTGCCCTCTCTCTTACTCAAGGATCTCTTATGCGTCCTCATTTTTGCTAGAATTAAATTCACTTTCATGGTTAAGCTGCTAAATGAAAATCCTATCTCCAAATTCCCATTCCTCCAGTCCACTCTGATTTTTCCATATTCTCACAGTTTTTATCCCCTCCATTTTGATGGTTGATTGTTGTTTAGCTGTTTTATATATTTTCTCATCTTTCCCCCCTAGAGTATTATTTTGTGTGTATCCTTTTTAGCACCTAACACCTTGTCAGAGTCCTTGTGAATCTTCAATAATGTATGTTCAATTTAATGGTTCTTTTAAGGAATTATGTTTCGTCTAAAAATATAAATCGCATTATTTCAAGAAATACTTGTGGAAAATTTTGGTCACTGTATAATTTCTACTTTATGTTGCTGCAGGATAATGCACTAGACTGCAAGATCAGTTTGAACCTCAAGGTTGGCTGTTCAAACCCACCGACCATCGCTCCTTGGAAACTCTATACATGGTTGCTATGGGTCGGAACCAACTCAATGGCACTTAACAACAACACCAATTATTAAAGCATGGGTGTTGTTTATTGTTGTTTGTGGGGTGCTGGAAGGAAGATGTGAGATGAAGCAATTTTTCTGAATATGATTTTCTATTCTGTTTTCCATCCATCCAATAAATGATGTAACTGCAGCTTCCTGCTGCATAGGCCTTACATTTAGGGCACTCCCTGAAAAAATGGAAAGAATCCTAGAAATTTAGAAACATGAGGGGAACTTTAAAAAAAATTCATGGAAAATGGAATTGAAAGATATTAGAATTTCTCCATGAATTTTTTGAAGCACTACTACATTCATAAAAGAAGGGGCTTCAAAGAAAAGCCCTATGGGGTCTTTTTTGGTGTATTTCAAACATGCACTGTCCAGTACAATGACCACTGACCACACACGGCTACTGAACACTCGAAATATGGCTTGTCCAAATTGAGATGTGAGCTAAGTATAAGTGTATACACTGGGGTTTTGAAATAGTATACCAAATACCTATCCTCTATCCATATGGTGGTGACCTGCATGTTGCCTTGATGCCGGAAGCTATGCCACCAGCATTTAAAATACCAACAGGGTCAGCCACAGTGGACAGGCTTCAGTGGAGCTTCCGGACTCAGATAGACTGAGAAGGACCTAACTATCTACTACTGAAAAGTAGCCACTGGAAACCTTGTGGATCACAACAGAAGAGTGTCCAATTGGCTTGCTTTAAATACATCATCAGGAAGGACCAATTGCTAGAGGAAGGCATCATGTTTGGTGCAGTAGAAGAGCAATGTACACAAGGGCCACCCTCAGTGATATGAACAGACCCAGTAGCAGCAGCAGTGTTGGTGATTGTGAGGGTGCTACAGCGTCAGGCAGCCTTTTCTGTTCTACACAAGGTCACCATAAATTAGAGTTGACTCATTGTCAATCTAACACACACACAAGAATATAAAATGTCTCATTAATGGTATTTTATAAGCTGATCACATGCTGAGATGACAACCCGGGATCTATTGAGCTAAATAAAGTGCATTATCACAATTACTCTCACAAGTTTCTTTTTACCTTTCATATAAAAAAAAAAAAAAATGTGGCTACTAAAAATTTTCAAGTTTCACATGTGGCTCACATTTGGGTATTGTATCACATTTCTGTTGGATAGCGCTACTCTAAGCTCCTGTAACTCCACTCCTATCCCAAGGGGATGGGATTTCTCGCTTGCAGGTGACAACAACTAACTGAAGACTCCCTCCCTTGATTCAATGATGGTTGTTTCCTTTAATCTTTGAGAGGAGGGGAGGATGAAGAGAAAGAATCATGTGCTTGTTTTCAGCTCTCATTTTTCCAGATGTTCTTGAACCAACACCATTAGGGATAAGTTTGAGAGGCATATCAATGGCTTAAAAAGCAAAAAACAAAACCCACCACACACCAAAAAACACCAGTTGAGAAGTCATTTTAAACATGTCAGCCCTTCTAGTAATTATTTAAGATTGAAAACTTCAAAAGCCTAGACATTTTTTTCCCCCTTTCAAATTTTCCTCAAAATGTGCCAGGGCCAAGCAGAAATTATATGTGCCGAATATGGTGAAAAGGATTGTTTTGCTGCCAAGTCACTAACTGAGAATTTGGTTTTAATAAAAGGCCACATAACCCTTCATGAAACGTCAGGAATGTTCTATTTTAGTACTGGCCCTACCTGCTTTCCAGGGCTCTGCTAACGGGAATCTATGTAAGATGACAAAGAAAACAATTGAGAATTTACAGGCCAAATCTTGTAATTATATTAATGACATCTT
This sequence comes from Chrysochloris asiatica, assembly GCF_000296735.1. NCBI lineage: Eukaryota > Metazoa > Chordata > Mammalia > Afrosoricida > Chrysochloridae > Chrysochloris > Chrysochloris asiatica. Next base: position 16,220,398 of record NW_006408572.1, read on the forward strand.
CACTAGTATTCTCTGAAATACATTCAAGGGTTCTCAGTCATATGAAGAGGACTATCAATTTTATTTGTCTGTAAGCACTAGAAATTCATAGACACAGGGCGTCTTTTTTTCTTTTCTTCATGACTAGGTTGGCCCAGGATCGGACATTGTTTCGTTCTGCTGTGCATGGGGTCGCTATGAGTCGGTTCCGACTCGATGGCACCTGACAACAACAACAATGTTGGCTAAATCTGGAAAACAAGTCAAATGTCAATTATCAGATAACCAAGAGATCTCACAGATCCAGACAGATGCAGACAGCTCAAATTCGTCGTATACCTCCCGCCCATCACGCAAATCATTTTTTTCTGGTAGTTATCAAATATGAGTGGCTCTGACCCTCACCAATGCAGGTAGTTTAATTCATGAAATCCCCTTTTAAAGGCAGTTTAATCATTCCAACTACATTTTTTTTACAGGTTTCTAGCAAAAAAACATAAAAAGAAATAAAAAATTATAATGATAATTTAGTAATTCTCCAACCTTGAGTTTGGGCTTTTCTTGCGCTTAAGTGGTCATATATTTTATAAGCCTTGCTAATTTGCTGTTAAATTTGCTATTTATATGATCCTCGATGATTTGTTGGACTTCATTGAACAGAAAAGATTTTTATTAGCAGCCAGTGCTTTAAAAGAGGTGGTTTTTTTCACACCATCAAGGCCACTTTCTTAACATATTGACAGTTTTATGAGTGTAGTTGGATAAAGAACAGTTTCCTGTATCCAAAAGCATTTTGCATTCCATGGGGCAAAAGCTTGGGCTTTTAATTAGGATATAAGAGCCTTCCTTTCTCTCTCAACATTCCCTGGGGGCACAGAGAGGTAACACTTGGATTTGGATAGTTAATCACTTTTCCAGACTTCAATTCACTAAAATTAAGGAGGCTTTTGGGTCAAATGTTTACCTGGCTCTGGGCCAGTGCAAGATTGTATTTATTTCTACACATCTGCATTTTGTATACAGCCACACACAGGTTTTGCCTTTTCAATTAATTGAGGAAATTTTGCCTACTGCAAAAAAGCTTTAAAATGAATCCTGTTTCAAATCTTACCTGAACCTGTATACGGTATTTTGCAAAAGAGAAGCAACTCTAGCTTTCACCTGATGATGTTACTTTTCAGATTAGGACACACGGCATGTTCTTGTCATTCTTTTCAAACTTATCCTGACCTTACCATCAAGCATGTTTATAGGACTTTTAAAGTTTTATATCTCTGTTAAAATTTTCTTTATTGTTACAACCGGACCCAGCAACTCGTCTCTCTTTTCAGCGTGGTGTCAAGGTTTCAATTATGAAAACGATGAAAAACCATATAGTATGTGAACATTTGGGCACTCACATTAGAAGCCGAGTGATACGTTTTGTTAGTATGTTTGCTATATTTTTTTCCTTTGGGGAAAATATCAACCTCCAGATAATGCCCATTGGCCTGTGCCAAACTGGACTCCAACAAAAGCCCAGGAGAAGCCCAGCATTTGAAAGTCATGCCTGGTGGTGGTAGGCTAATAATAAAGACAATATGAGGACCTGAGAATCTCTTTACTTAAGTAACTGGTAGGCTTTTGATATGAAGATAGGTGCTTGTCATTTGTCCGACTGCCAATTTTATATCTAGTGACCATCTTGAGAAGACCAATCTTTTCGATGTGAAAATGAACAACAACAAAAACAGAAATCTTCAGAAAACATGAGTTTTTATCCCTTGCTTGAAAATCTGGCAGTTCTGGTAGCATAGTGGTTACGAATTGGGCTGTGAACCTCAAGGTCAGCAGTTCGGTTCCATGGGAGAATGATGAGGCTTTGTGCTCCTGTAAAGATTTACAGTCTCAGAAACCCTGTACAGGGTTGCTATGAATCGGAACCAACTCCACAGCACATTACCACCACCACTGGTAAATTTCAGCCAAATTTCACTATGGGTGGTGGTGGTGAGTGTGTGCTGTTGAGGTTTCTGAGGGTGTAGATGTTTATGGGGATAGAAAGTCTTATCTTTCTCCCACAGAGCAGCTGGTAGATTCAAACTGCTGACCTAGAGGTGAGCAGCACAACTCATAACTCACTATGCTACCAAGACTCCTTCCACTATGAATGGTGGTGATGATAGTGGTCGTGTAATGTCAAGTCGGTTCCAACTCATGTTGTTGTTGTTGTCAGGTGCCATCGAGTCGGAACTGACTCATAGTGACCCCATGCACAGCAGAACAAAACAATGTCCAATCCTGGGCCAACCTCACTACCGCTGTCACACTTGAGTCCATCAATGATGCCACCTGGCCAATCCATCTCGTTGGGGATCTTCCGCTTTTTCTCTGACCCTCCACCTTACCCAGCATGACATCCTTCTTCAGCGACTGTTCCCTCCAGACAATATGTCCAAAGTATGATAGACGAAGCTTAGCCATCCTGGCCTCCAAGGAGCACTGTGCAACCCTGTATAGGGTTTGTTTTTGGTTTTATTTTCTGTGTAGGGTTTTTGAGGCTGTACATTTTTACTGGAGTCTGGTGTGGTGCTGCAGGATATTCATATGAGGTGATAGAAAATACATGGTTTGGGTCAGGGGCACCTTAATCCTCAAACTGACATCTTTGTTCTGAACTCACTTAAGAGGTCTTGTGCAGCAGATTTGCCTAATGAAATACCTCATTTGATTTCTTGACTGCTGCTTCCATGAGTGTTGATGGCTGATCTGAGCAAAATGAAGCCTTTGACAACTTTAATCTTTTCTCCATTTACCTTGAAGCTATTTATTGGTCTAATGGTGAAAAGTTTTGTTTTCTTTACACTGAGGTACGTTACTCATACTTTTTACTCACTTCAAACATTTTGTGCCTAATAAGAATATATTTTGTGTCTAAAGCAATAGGAGCTCTGGTAGCATAGTGGTTACAAATCGGGCTGCGAACTGCAAGGTTAGCAGTTCAAAACAAACCAGCTGTTCTGTGGGAGAAAGATGAAGCTTTCTGCTCCTGTAAAGATTTACAGCCTCGAAAACCCTGTACAGGGTCGCTATGAGTTGGATCCGACTCCATGGCACATAACCACCACCAAAGAAATAATAATAGTATTCTCTGGAGCCATCTCTGATTGCTTCTGCTCTATGTTGTTTTGGTGTATTTATTTATTTGGTATGCTTTGTGTTTGTAAGGTTGTGTTCATTGGAAATTTACTAGGAGGAATTTTTCAATAAACTTTTTATTATGAATGAACTCAAAGTTTACAGAGCAGATCATCAGTTTTACATTCAGCAAATCATACACTTTCTTTCATCTCAATGATCACAATCCCCTCCAAGTAACTACAGTTATCCCACTTCCTCCCTATGGTTCCTATTTCCTTTCTACCCTCCTTCCCATCCTTCTGAACTTTATCCTGAGGTTCATATTGCCCTTGCATGGGATATCAAGGAGATTGTCTGATGATGTCCGCTTTCTGTTGGGTCACCTCTCTGTGGAATGGGCACAAATATTGATCTCTTCCAATCAGTCAGCCAGATAGTTGTCTTCCAAATTTCTTGTCAGAGATGAGTGAGTGCCTCCTGTGCCTCCTCACTTTCTTGAAAGATTTCAATATTTATTCCATTGATTCCTGGTGCCTTGTTCTTTGCCAATTCCTTCAATGCACCTTGGACTTCCTCCTTCAGTATCATTGGCTCTTGATCATATGCTACCTCTTGAAACGTTTGAACATTAACCATTTCCTTTTGGTACAGTGACTGTGTATTTCTTCCATCTTCTTTTGATGTTTTCTGCATCATTCAATAATTT
>NW_006408572.1:16225572-16228094 GCF_000296735.1 Chrysochloris asiatica
AACAACAACAACAACAACAACAACAACAACAACAATGTTGCCCTGTTGACCTTGACCGGTTGACCTTTCCATGGTGAGCATTCCTTACTATTGTTGTCCTCCCTGAGGGTAAATTCCATTCAGTACCTGAGGGTTGTTGTTGTTAAGTACTGTGGAGTCATTTCCGACTCACAGTGACTCTAGCAGACCGATTTGTAACCATACTACCAGAGCTCCTTTCATACCTGAGAGTGGTTATTGTTAAGTGCTTTCTGTCCCGTCAGTCCGGACCCATAGCGGCCCTGGATAGGGTTTCTGAGAAGCGGTTGGTGAGCTTGAACCGGTGACCTTCCAGTTCAAATGACTGCAGTCCAGCGCATTAATCCACAGCGCCACACCAGGACTCCATAATCTCAGATTCCTCCAGTTCCTTTCTGACTAGTGAGCCCAATCTTTTTTATAATTTTGAGGTTTGTTCCGCATTTTCTTCCACTTTATTAGGGACCTTGTAAAGTGCTCTCTTTCAGAGAAATTGGTAGTGGTAGCCGGCCTTAGTAGGAATTTTTTGAGGTCTAGATTAAGGAGCTCTGGTAGCATAGTAGTTAAGAATCGGGCTGAGAGCCTCAAGGTCAGCAGTTAGAAACTACCAGCTGTTCTGTGGAAGAAAGAGGAGGCTTTCTGCTCCCATAAAGATTTACAGTCTCAGGAACTCTGTACAGGGTCACTATGAGTCGCACCCGACTCCAAGACATAGAATAACAACAACAAATTAAGGACAGCCCTGTGTGTGGTGCTGTGGTTTAATGCGTCAGACTGCAAAGCTGTTTGAACTGCAATAATTTCTGGAATTAAGATTGTTTAAACTAAATTTTCAGCTGCTTTATTTATTTACTTTTGGAATATGTTGGTAACATGAATTTAGGCCTCAAATCCCTGTGATACCCAGCCCATAGTTCTTCAGGGAGATTTACTTCCCCTCTCTTCATTGAAATACAAGGTAATGATGGGACAGTTTCTTTGCTGTTTCCCTTTGTGATGTAGATTTAAAAAACTGTCCTTTAGTTCACTAACTATGTTCCATGCTTGTTACCTGCCTCTTCCAGTTGTAGCATAAGGAACATTTTGTTGGAAAGGTGACACATTCTTAGACTTAATCTCCTTAGATATACCTTCTGAGCAGCTTTTAAATGCAAATATTTGGGTGTTGGAGTACTACAGATGCCCTAACTGTAGTCAGCAACTTCAGAGTTCACTTACTTCTCTGGATTCATGGATTAGCTTTGTAATTGACCTCTAAGGATTGTCCTTATTTCCTCCATTTAGCCACACATATAAAATGGTATTTTCCAGATATTCTGCTGCTGTGGGGTTATTCATTTTATGGTTGGGATGGGAATTCAGCTATGACTTTCTTATACAATATCCAGACCCCCACCAGAGTTCTTAATTGCCTTTCTTCTCTCTTGTTGACAGGAAAATGGTGTATCTTTACCATTTAATCAAATTATCTAGCCTATCAGTTAAAACTATATGGAATCCATTTCCTTTGTGGTCATTCCTTGGAGATCCCTTGAATCTTCTGCTCAGCTGTGGCCTGGTGACTTTCTAGCTGTCATTCTGAGATCTCCCTTCTCTTCTTGCTAGGGAGAGAGAGTGTATTTCCTGGAATCAATTGTTTCCAATATTTGGTATTATTTCTGAATTTTAGCACTCGTTTCATTCAAGAAATCCTAAAATATTGGACATTTCTGAATCGAATCACATCTAAAAATGTTTTTGTTCTACTCTCAAATTTAAGTGATCCTTTAATAAATTACCTGCACGTCCAGTTTCAACACTGAAATGTAAAGAGTTTGGAAGCAACCAGTCTTGCATGCACAACATGGCCTTCTACTTGGTTCTTCTTTGGTAATGCTTTGCTTATCTGGAGACTCATTCTTTTCTATGTAAAATTGTTGTTGTTATGTGCCGTGGAGTTGGTTCCAACTCATAGCGACCCTTTACAAGGCTATAAATCTTTAAGGGAGCAGAAAGCCTATCTTTCTCCCGCGGAGCGGCTGGTAGTTTCGAACTGATGACCTTGCGGTTCACAGCCCATTTCATAACCACTGCGCCACCAGAGCTCCTTAAAATTAGTGATTAGTTATTCCATCTCTTTAAAGAATGGTGTTAGAATCTTGATAGGAGCTGTGTTATATCTATTGATTGCTTTGGGCAATCCATGAGCATGGGATATTCTTCCATTTTTGTAGGTTTCTTTTGGTTTCTTGTAGTAATATTTTGTAGGTTTTTTTTCTACAGATGTTTGGTTTCTCTGGTTAAATTTATTCCTAAGCATTTCATCTTTTCTGTTGTAAATGGTATTGTTTACCTGATTTCCTTTTTAGAGCTCTCTTTATGAGTGTAAAAGAATTGGACTGGTTTTTGTATGTTGATCTTGTAGCTGCTACTTTGCTGAGTCTTTCAATGAGTTCCATTAACTTTCTTGTTGATTCTTTGGGACTTTCTATGGATGGGATCATATAATCTGCAAATATAATAGA
>NW_006408572.1:16230402-16233770 GCF_000296735.1 Chrysochloris asiatica
TGTTCAAAAAAAGTGTATTTAAAAAAGCTACTGTCAGCATTTTGAAGGTACGATCTTCTAGTATCCTCATAATGTTCTCATTCTTTGTGATCTATAGTTTATTTCAACCCTACCTCCTCTGGACCACCTCTACCTCCTCTGGAAACTTTCAGAGATATTTATTCTCTCCATTCTAAGATACTTGCTGTTCTTAAATTATGGGACAAATCTTTTAGATGTGATATTCTGACATTTATCCTCCCCATCACAAACAGTCCTTTCGCTTTGAAGAATTCTGTGCTTGTTTGTTTCTTTTCATCTCTGAGTTTCTTTCATTATTGTTGTTGTTAAGTGCCATCGAATCAGTTCTGACCCATAGTAACCCTGTATAGTTGCCAAAGAGCAGTTGGTGAGCTTGAACCTCCAACTTTGTAGTTCAAACCGACTTTGCAGTCTAGCGCATTAGCCCACAGCACCACACCGGGACTCCTTCTTCCATTATAGACGTGATAATTTTACTCTCTGTTTTCTGATATTTTTCTAAAAACTTCTATCAGCAAAACATTGAACCGCCTAGATTTGTTCTCTGTCTTCCATCTGGTCCTTCGTTCTTTCTACCTCTACTATTTGCATCTGTGTATGAGGGTTACTCTATTCTGTCTTCTAGTCCTTCCTTTGGCATTTTGTTTATTATTTTTCTTATTACTGAGTCACCTGCATGTCTCTGATTCCTTCAAGGAATGATTTCTCTTCATTTATCTTGTCTTTCTTTTTGACCTTGCTCTGGTTCCTCATGTATCTGGTAGTTCTGGGTCCCTAGTCCATAGCTGAGAATGAAGGGTCATATTGTTGATGGTAAGTAATTTGTGTGAAGTTCCAATGCACTTCAGCTGGTTTCACTGCCAGGTCTCTGAGAGTGCTTCCCTTTGGGAAGGCCTGAAGGGAACTGGTTGCTTGTGATGTTGTAACCAGTTACCACCAACTCTGATTCCTGGCCTCTTCATGTGTGTCCGAGTAGACCTGTGTTCCATAGGGTTTTCAGTGGCTGACTTTCCAGAACTAGATTTTGTTGTTGTTGTTAACTGCCATCGAGTCAGTTCCAACCCATAGAGACCCTGTACAGGGTTTCCGAGGCTGTAAATCTTTATGGGAGCAGAAAACCTCATCTTTCTCCCACAGAGCGGCTGGTAGTTTCGAACTGCTGACCTGTAAGGTTCGCAGCACGATTCGTAACCACTACGCTACCAGAGCCAGGACTTTATCCAAAGCACTTCTGGGTGAGTTTGATTAACGAGCTTTTTAAAGTAATGAATCTTTTCGTTAGCAGCTAAGCATATTAACCATTTGCATTACATAGGAACTTATCTGTGACATTGTGAAGTGAAGGTCCTCCAAATACCAGAATCAGAGGACTTTAGAATACTCGGTAATACTTATATTTCCTGGGGGGCAGGGGGATTATTTGAAGGAGAAAAACTTGAATTAATTTATTTTTTGCTCTGGGTGGAGCAGTAGGTTTCCTGGGCCCAGAGAACTGAATTAAGGGAGAATCCCACAAAAAGCCCCCTGTCACTGAGTGGATTTGATTCTTGTTGTTGTTAAGTGCTGTGAGTCAGTTCAGACCCACAGCAGCCCTGTATATGATTTCTGAGGCTGTAAATCTTTGCGGTAGTAGAAATCTCCATCTTTCTCCTGTAGTGCAACTGGTGGGCTTGAACCACTGACCTTGTGGTTCGCAGTCCGGTGATTATTATATAAAGTCACCACACTCCCAATCATCTAATGGATTTGACTCATAACAACCTTATATAAACAGGGTAAAATTGCTCCGTAGGGTGTCTGAGGCTTAAATCTTTAAAACCCATATAGTGATTAGTGGGTTTGAACCACTGTCCATGTGGTTAGAACTCAGGGAGAGATGGGGCAAATGACATTGCATTCAGTTATTAAACCTTCAAATGGTCTCCTGTCCCACCCTTCTTAGCCCACTTTTAGCTTCAATCTTGAATATCTCCACCCTCAGAACTCTTTATGGATCCTTCTGGAACATGGACTCCATCTTGCCCCGGAGCCTTCTCTCTGGGTTGCTCAGTTCTCTCCACGGCTCACTCCTTAGCCATTCTCATTTGATTCTGATAGCCCCAAACTTCCTTATATCACCTGCCCACTGGTGACCTTGATGCCCTTTCTTTATGTGATTATGGGTTTATCTCTTTGTATAAATGATACTGACATTTTCTTGGACTTAAGGAGAATGGGGAAAATAACAGGCTTGTGAGTGATCTGCTACTTAAGAACTGAAAATCTCGAATTATTTTTAAAGGTAAATGCTTTATAAACAACGGATAGGTAAATTATAAAATATAACACATTCCTTTGCCTTTTATTTTTTTCTTATTAGAAATAGGTGGTAAACCTTTTGAGGATTACAGTTTATTTTTCTTAGCCTTTATGATTATGTAGAGGTGAATGGGATCCTTAGAAATCATTTTGTATAATTCTGTTTCTTAAACAAAAAAACCCAAGAAACAAGAACACAAGCTGAGGCTTGTGGTGAAGCTTTGGGCCTTGAAATCAGATCAATGCAATTTGGATTCCAGCATTTCTATTGGCAGTGAGACTTTGAGCAGGTACTGAATTTCTCTAAGCTCCATTCCTCTCATCTATAAAATGAGAACATTAATGGAAAATGCTTAGTAAAGCTGTTGAGAGGACAGAATGAGAAAGTGGTTAGCAGAGTGTTGTACATTATCCTAACCTAATAAATATTGCTGTTATAATTAATTATTATCATCATGTAGTATTAAACAACTAGTGCACTCAGTAAATATTGGTTTTTAATGTTTCATCATTAATACATTGGGGATGGTGGTGGCTCCATGGTGGCATTCTTGCCTTCCATACAGGAGCCCGTTTTGAATCCTGGCCACTGTACCTCAGATGGAGCCACCTCACACCTCAGAGGAGGCTGGTATGTTGCTATGATGCTGAATAGCTTTCAGGGCAAGCTTCCAGAGAAAGACAAGACTGGGAAGAAAAGTATGGCAATCTTTCAAAATCAGACAGTGCACCTTTTCCTCCCTGGCTGCCTGACCGTCTGTCACCATCATGAATGACACAGTAAGTATCTGGACCAGGAAGTTCATGACTAACTTCACCCAGGAAGGCAATAGAACCTAAGACAGAAATTCAGGGAAAACTTGACAAAATGTATAAGACGATACCAGATGCCATCTTTGTGTTTGGATTCAGAACCTGTTTTGGTTGTGACAAGACTACGGGCTTCAGCATGATTCATGCAGAGAAGGTTGTTGTTGTTGTTATGTGCCGTGGAGTCGGTTCCAACTCATAGCGACCCTGCACAGGGTTTCCAAGGCTGTTAATCTTTA
>NW_006408572.1:16234970-16236815 GCF_000296735.1 Chrysochloris asiatica
TGATCATTGGACTGCTAACTGCAAGGTTAGCAGTTCAAACACACCAGCCACTCTGGGAGAAAGATGGGACTTTCTGTCTATGTAAAGATTTATAGTCTCTGAAACTCTTTATCGGGTTGCTAGGAGTCAGAATCAACATGATGTCAATGGGTTTGATTTCGTTCAGTAGATAGAAGCAGATACAAAGGTTCTTGGAACAATTGGATGGGAAGAAAAGAAATACTGGGTGACATTTGGCCTTTAAATATGGGTCTCTATAATAATGGCCTTTGAGCGGAAAGCACAATGAATCTTTAGTGCAAATATAAATGAAGTGATCTAATGAAATGGAGCAATATGCCGCTGAAGTCAGAATAGAAGGAGAGTGGGTGCAGCAGCCTGCCCCAAAGCATAGGACTTAGAACAGAATGTAACCCCAATGCCCAAAGCCAGGGATGAATGCTACAGTTACAATTCAGGTTCTGCGGGAGTGCTGTGGGGAAAGACACCAGATTCTCTCTTCTCAGAACTGTTTTCATTCTGTAGTCTCTTTCTGTTGAGTGTGGGCTTTTGCAATCTGGTTGACCAACACGGGCGGAAATGAGTGAGCTCCTCCTAGCATACATTTTCCCATTTACCAGGGGCAGTGTTTACATCAATAACAAACCACCCTAGATGAGGTGCACCCTCTGTTAACCTCACACAGTTGCTAATTAGCAGGTCACTTGCGGGTTAGAGGTGTGCTGTGTTGGGCCTCTTGGCTGGCTGTTGTGTTATTATAACTACTGTAAATGCCATATGCAGCTACCATATGGGATGTGCTCAGCAGACGGTTTGTATCATTACAGGCATTAGGCAGAGATGGAGTTTGCCAGCTGACGTTTGAGAGGCAATAACAACTTAATTTTCCTCACAACAAATTGCTCTCTAATTGGAAATTTAGTTATACTGTGTGTGGACTTAGAATTCCAGCAAACACATTTCTGTCCAGTTATTATCAAGGACTGGATAGCATACTTATACTCAAGTCAGTTTCCTGGTCTGGAAGTGACATTGCTCCATAACTTTTATTTTCTCTCTCTCTTTACCTGTCTATCTATCTATCTATCTATCTATCTATCTATCTATCTATCTATCTATCTATCTATCCATCCATCTAATTATATATAGCAAGACTTCACCTCGAGTACTTTGAACACTGGAGGAATCAGTCCCTGGAGAAGAACATCATGATGCTTTGTAAAGTATTTGTTGTTGTTGTTGTATGCCGTGGAGTCGGTTCTGACTCACAGCGACCCTATACAGGGTTTCTGAGGCTGTAAATCTTTATGAGAGCAGAAAGCCTCATCTTTCTCCCGCGGAACAGCTGGTATTTTCGAACTGCTGACCGTGAGATTAGCAGCCCGATTTGCAACCACTGCTCTACCAGAGCTGCTTTTGTAAAGTAGAGGGTCAGTGAAAATGAACAAGACCTTCACTGAGATGTATTAACACCGTGGCTACACCAATGGGCTCAAGCACAGTCACGATTGTGAGGATTGGTCAGGATGGAGGAGCATTTTGTTCTGTTGTACATAGAGTCAGTATGAATTTGAACCAACTTCATGGCATATAGCATAGGCCTGGCATGGGACTGAGCAGCATTTTGGTTTGTTGTGCATGGGGTCACCATGAGCAGAGGGTACATTGATAGCACCTAACAGCAATTGTTTTTGTTGTTAAGTGCTGTCGAGTTGGTTCCCACTCATAGCGATCCTGTTTAGGGTTTCCAAGGAGCTGCTGGTGAGTCTGAATTACTAATGTGTTTCAAACCAGCCTTGCGGTCAGTCCACGATCTTTTCACTCCATTACACCAATTTTTTTTTT
>NW_006408572.1:16237440-16239347 GCF_000296735.1 Chrysochloris asiatica
GCAACCACCATGCTGGTTTTGCAGTTTCAAGAGATGCTCAGCACCCTCGCGCTTCTACTTTGCTAACTAACGGAAAAAGTGTCGCACGCCTTCCAAAGCCACGCCATCAGGATCGAAATAGAAGCCCAGAGAGAGGTAGGTGTAAGAGGCCTGCAGATGCAGATTAACCATATGGATCTGGGAGCTCATGGTTGGTCGAAGATTTGGAGCTAACCACACACACTAAAAAAAGCAGTGTCTAGCTGGTGCCCGTAACAGGGAATGCTCAAGAAGATGGTCCCAGAGAAGAGAGTGTGCCTAAAGAAGTCATTAAAGGTGGTCCGAGGCTGGAGGTGGGGGAGTCCTCGGATCTGTTCTGTCCAAACTCTGTTGAAGCAAGACAGATCCCAGGGACTGCAGCGCAAACTTCCATTTCACAGAACTTTTACAAAATTTTTGAAGTCCCCTCATGTACATATTTGTTGTTGTTGTTGTTAGGTGCTGTTGAGTTGGTTCCAACTCATAATTATGACAACAGACTGAAACACTGCCCAATCCTGTGTCATTCTCACAACTGTCGTTACGTATGAGTCCATTGCTGCTGTAACTGTGCTAATCCATCTCTTGTACACTACCCTTCACTTTATCAAAGGCGCTCTGGTAGTGTAGTGGTTACGGGTTGGGCTGCTAATCTCAGGATCAGCGTTTGGAAACTACCATCCATTCTGTGGGAGAAAGATGAGGCTTTCTGCTCCCGTAAAGATTTACAGACTTGGAAACCCTATACAGGTTCACTATGAGTCAGAACTGACTCCACAGCACACCATCACCACCACCACCACTTTATCAAGCATAATAGCTTTCTCAGGGACTGGTCCCTCCAATTAATATTTTTGAAGTGTGAGAGATGAAGTGTCACCATCATTGATTTTAAGGAGTATTTTGGTTTGTACTTCCAACACAGATTTGTTTGTTTTTCTGGCAGTCCATGGTACTTTCAGTATTCTTCTCCAACACTATAACTCAAGTGTATCAGTTCTACAGTCTTCCTTATTCGTTGTCCAATTTTCATACACATATGAGGTGATTGAAAGTACCATGGCTTAATTCAGGTGCACTGTACTGAAATTGGGACCTTTGCTCTTGAACACTTTAAAGAGGTTTTGTGCAGTCTATCTGCCTAATACAACGCATCATTTGATATCTTGACTGCTGCTTCCATGAGTGTTGATAGAGGATCCAAGCAAAATGAAGTCTTTAACGACTTCAATATTGTCTCCATTTATCATGATGCTACTTCTTGGTCCAGTTGTGAGGAGTTTTGTTTTCTTTACATTGAGGGGCAATCCATAAGGCTGTGGTCTTTGATCTTCATCAACAAGTCATTTTAGCTTACAGCAAACAAGGATGTAGCATCTGCATATTACAGGTTGTTAACGAGTCTTCCTTTAATTCTGATGTTATGCTTTTCTTCATGTAATCCAGTTTTTTTAACTATTTGCTCAGCATATTATTGCTTGAATAAGTATTGTGAAAGAACAAAACCCTGGAACACATGTTTCCTGATTTTAAACCATTCATTGTCCCTTTGTTCTGTTCAAACAGCTGTTGGTCTATGTACAGGTTCCTCATGAGCACAATCAAGTGTTCTGGAAAATCCATTCTTCACAATGTTATCCATAGCTTTTCATGATTCACACAGTCAAAAGTCTTTGCATAGTCAATAAAGCACAAGTAAGCCTTTTTTTCTGGTATTCTCTGCTTTTAGCCAAGATCCATCTGACGTCAGTAATGATAGCCCTAGTTCCATGTCCTCTTCCGAATCTGGTTTGAGCTTTTGGCAATTCCCTGTTAATGTACTTTTGCAGCCAATTTTGAATTATCTTCAAGAAAATTTCACTTGCAAGTTACGTTAATGATATTGTTCA
>NW_006408572.1:16249012-16250194 GCF_000296735.1 Chrysochloris asiatica
TTTTTATTGTGAATTGCATGATAGTTTATAAGGAAGAACAACGGTTTTACACTCATCCTATGATATATTGTTTCATTGCAATGATTACAATCCCCTCCGTGTATCATCATTCAACAGTATTTGCTTCTATCCCCTCTGTTTGTGTTTTTTTGAATGTACAAAAGCACTCAGGAATATATAATAATTTAAACAACTACAGGGCACATTTTAAAAGCCTGCCCCTGGCCACCAGCACTCAGTCCCTCTCTTTCCATGAGTCTAGAGTCCTCAGCTGCTCCTTTTCTCCGTGTCATCATCTTGGCCTCCATTTCTGGTGTCATTGCTTTGCTGAATAGGGTCCTACATTATACTCGTGCTCTCCTCCCATGATGGTCCTAGAAACATGTTCCTGGAATGTAAGATCTATTTCATTTTGACAACTTCCAATTTTCCTGGAATCATACTTTGTACATTCTATATTCCAATTATTAATTCACGTTTACAGTGGTTTTTCCTAATTTTCAGTTGCGCCCCTTTAGCAAATGAAGGTTCCAAAGGCTTTACTCCATTTGTGTCATCATGGTCAACTCTACTTTGAGGAAGCAGCTTTTCCACAGTAACACTCTGAGGGACTTTCAACCTTAGGTACTCATCTTCTGGCATTCTATCTGACAATATTCAGATGCTTTTCATCATGTGTTATAGCTCCCAACATCATAGCAACATGCAAGATATCACAGTATAACAAACTGACAGACGAATGGTGGTAGCTATATGTAGTACTTATAAACAATATCTTGCTCCATGGAGTATTGGAGATCGCAATCACTGAGATGTTGAGGCCCTGTGTCATGGACGAAAATCCTACACGATGGTTCCACTCAGGATGGCTAGCCAGGGACCCTGAGGGCCCAAGAAAGTGACCTCCGGACGTCCCGGGTTCATTGGCTTTTACGAACTCACTGTTGGGCTAGCTCTGTATAATTTTCTTTGGTCCTATTATTCATTCTAAGCTTCGAACTCCAGTAATTGTAGCTTCTGAGAAAATGGTTTCTTATGTGCCTCTCTTAATGTCTCCACTGTGTTGGCAGTGCGTAAGATTCTGGGAACAAATCTCTCTGAGGAACAAACTCTGGCTACCTGGCAAGCATGGCAAAACTGTTCTTTATCAAGTTATTCAGTTATGTTTGATATTAACTTAAT
>NW_006408572.1:16250694-16253584 GCF_000296735.1 Chrysochloris asiatica
TTGTATGTTTTAGAATTTGTTCCTGTAAATCATTGTGTCCTGTTTTGAATGATTAATCACATTTCATTTCTGTACCCTGTCTTAATAATCCCCTTCTTCCTTTGTGCAAAGTCCCTCCCTGAAATAAAAAGGGGGTGCAGACTGAAGCCCGCATGCATTATGGTTTGCAGGGCAGTGCATTACTGCCTGCAGGGCTGTGCATTACTGCCTGCAGGGGCCACGATGCCTTTAGTTCAGGGTCTGCCCGCCAGTTTTGCATCCACTCTGGTTTCGGGGTGTCTCTTTGTCTCTCTCGTCACGTCTTTGTGTGTATTCTTTTTCTATCTCTGTCGCCGCCAGATCTCCCTACTTCGTGAACCGAACTCCCCTGTTGAGGTAGGTCCCTGACAGTGGAGAAAAAATTAAAGCCGTCAACAATTTCATTCTATTGTATCAGCAACCATGGGAACAGCAGTCAAGAAATCATATGAAAAATCTAAAAGAAAAAAAACAAAACAAAAAGCCCCAAACAAACAAAAAATTACTACACAAGACCCCTTTAAAGTTTCAAACAGCAGAATTGTTATCTTGATGACTGCAATACAGTGAATTGCTTCATATTGCTTTTCTATACATAGTCTTTTTAACTCCCACCAAGCAATATTTTTGCCATGCTGGAGAGGGACGAAAGAAGTTAGAAGAAGACGCTGATAGGATTACATGATTTAATTGTAAGTTGTTGTTTTTGCTAAGTGCTGTACTGAGTCATAGTCATTCTGTACAGGGTTTCTGAGGAGGGGGTGTTGGGTTTGAACTGCTGATCTTGAAGTTAGCAGTCCAGTGCTCATCCTACAGTGCCACACCAGGAATCCAGTTGTGAGTCGTTAACAGTTCACTGTGATTGTAAAAACGTGCAACTCTAAGCTGTATGAACTAAACCATTTCAGAAGCAGGAATGAGGAAATATCACTACCATCAATGAAGAGCCAGGAGAAGAGTATGTCCTATGGAAGTCAAGATCACTGCATGTTAAACCTCCTTGATCCAGGGACAGAAAGCTGTGACACCAGAGGAGTGACAGAGGATCATCATCAGCAGAACCAAGAGCCATAACATAAGACAGCATGGTGGACTTCCCAGCCCATGGAGAAAGTAAACCTGAGTGACTTTGAGCAGGTGGCTTGCTTGCAGAGTGGGGTGCCTCTAGCCACTTAATTGGAGGACTTGGGTTTGCTGACCTACAAAGCTAGAGCTGAGTGCCTTCAGGTTGAGATTTATAGTGGAGTGGTGTGCCCACTGTGAGCATTTATCTGCAACTCTAAAAGAGCTTTGGCCAGGAAGACAGAGGCCTGTCCATGGACTCAGCTGAGAAAAGGCTGTCATGATTAAAGAACTGTATCCTGAACATTTATGACTCTGAAATGTAGCCTGTTAACTTCTCTACTAAACTTCATTAGTGTGAATATGGAATCTGTGTTCTGTGTGGCCATTGCAATGAATGATTGAACCCAGTTGAGTAGAGAGTGATGTGGGAGTGGAGATTGGTGCCACTTTTTGCAGTGACCTCAGTGCACCCAATCCATACCATTATCTTTTCAATCATTTCATATGTGTGAGAGAAAAAAAAGGAAGACAAACAGAATGATTCATTCAGATTGTGGAGTTGGAGAGTAATGAATATACTGTAGCCTGCTAGATGAACAAACAAATCAGTCTTAAAAGATTATAACCACAATGATCCTAGGAGAAAGGATGGCAAGACTTTGACTCACTTTGGACATGTCATCAGGAAAGATCAGTTGCTAAGAAATGACATCATATTTGGTAAAGTACAGGCTCAGTGAATGACCTTAATGAGATGGACTGACACCACACCTGCAACAATGGGCTCAAGCATGAAAACAGCTCAAAATTGGGCACTGTTTTACCCCATTATATACAAGCTTGTCCTGATTCTATCCAGTTGCAATGAAAACAGCTGAGGTATCTGTGTATCATTCTATCTATCTATCTATCCATCTATCCATCTATCCATCTATCCATCTATCCATCTATCCATCTATCTATCTATCTATCTATCTATCTATCTATCTATCTATCTATCTATCTATCTCCTACCTGTCATCCACCTATCACCCATCTCTTATCTCTATTTATCTATGATCTATCTGTCATCCATCTATCATCTACCTATCACCCATCTCATAAATAGGCATCATATCTATCTATCTATCTATCTATCTATCTATCTATCTATCTATCTATCTATCCTGACCTCACAGAATACATACATAATGCAATATTTAAGAAGAGTGCCTAGAATTGCTTCTCAATAAAATTAATTATTGCTGCTCTTGCACTATGGCATTTTGAATGTAGACTTAGTGTAACTTTTATTATACACATATTTGAAAGAAAACAGATAAAACTTTAAAACCTTGTGTTGAACTTGAGGTGACTGGAACTTGCTAGCCAATCAGAATATGGCATCTTTCTCTCATGTGTCATATGTTGTTGTTGTTGTTAAGTGCCGTCAAGTTGGTTCCAAATCATAATGATCTTGTATAAGGTTTCTGAGGTGAAACTGGTGAGCTTGAACTGTTGCCTTTGTGGCTCAAACTGACTTTGCAATCCAGCGCATGAGCCCACACACAGCACCACTACTTTAAAAAAGGGTCTTATTTTCATTAGGTATTTAAGCAATTATTGTGTGTTTGTTTATGTGTGGGTGTGACATGAACGGCTAAGGGGCCCTATCCCTGATCTCTAAGGAGAAATGTTGTACAGAAGCTGCAACTTGAGTCTTCCTCCTTACTGATACTTCTACATGCTAACATGTAAAATTTTACATCTAAAAATCATTGTAAACCATTTCCTTTATTCATTCATTGTTGTTGTTGTTAAGTGCCGT
>NW_006408572.1:16253684-16266675 GCF_000296735.1 Chrysochloris asiatica
TAGGGTTTCCAAGGAGCAGCTGGTGAGCTTGAACTGCCAACCTTGTGGTTCAAACCAACTTTGCAGTCCAGAGCATTAACCCACAGTGCCACACCAGGACAACAATTATTTAAAGCCAGCTCTGTCCCAGAAGTCAAGAGAGGTAAATAGTACAGAAACAGAGAGGGCCCAAGTTCATGTACAAAACCTTTACTTTATTGGACAGGGGATAAAACAACTTCCTTTACCTCAGGGTCACCTTGGCCTTTTCTATAGTAGGCAGGCATGACAGACGTGCTAGAGCAAAAAGAGTCTCTTTGGTATGAGAACAATGAACATCTCAGTGCAGATAGTCATTAAGGTGAACTGGACCGGACATGAGGGAGAGACAGGAATCTTGAGAAATGTTCCTGGAAAAGGTGGGTCAGATTATAAATCTTGGTTAGGGTTTAGACAGTGCCCACAGTATGTCTGCCACTTTTCTTTACAAATATTATTTTATTTAATCAGGATAATAGATATGTATCATTATAACCAGACATTAGCACATCAAGCGTCTACTTATAAATCCAACTGGGGCAAAGAAGATTGGAAAACAGAAGTGTTCCTAGCAGGCAGCAGAACCAGGCCATACAAAGCAAACTGCAGACCCTGAGACTGAAGTGTCAATTATATTTCTAACAATTGCATATGGAGTTCATTAGCTAGCTAAATGGTACCTATTTTAGCATCCCACCAGCTGGAGGGATTTCCAGTAGGAAATGTGAGAAGGGAAAAAGTCTAGGAATCTCAGATTCCCCAGGGCCTTCTGGAATTCATACAGATTAAGCAAGATAAGGTCAACTCTAAACTTTCTTCTCTTCTTCCTGCCCCACTCTGTCTGGGCACCTCACAGATGAATAAGACCAGAGCACCTGTATCTGTCCAGAGGGGCTGGGACTGCTTTATTGTGTCCCTTTGGGCCTCTGAGGCTGAGTTCCCCTCAGGGATGGTATGCAGAAGCAAAAAGGCATTCATTCAGCACCCGGCTCTCTGTGGGAAACGTGGATCTCTTTGACATGAGAGTTCTTTATTATATGCTTCCTATTACATCTTTAGCACAGCTTTGTGTTAGCTTTTCCCATAGGTTAAATATAATGACGGGTAACATAATCCTGAAGGTAACAGAATAATCTTAGAGGACACAAGGCTCTATTTAATTCTTGCCAAATGACAGAATATACTTAGATTTTGAACAGACCTCTGAAGAACTCCAATAAGTTTTTGTGTCATACTGAGCTTGGAGCCAGAGTCTTCTCTTTCTATTCTATTCTTTCTTTCTCCCCCCCCCCCCCCCCCACCACTCCCTTTAGGATCTGATTTCATACCAATTGGTTAGTAACAGGATAATCGTATCACAATACAAGATAGGCAACCATAGAGAATTGTTTTATATGCGTATGATACTCAAGATGTTTCAGTGGTCTGGGCTAGATCTCAGTTTCCAAGGTGAGTGAGTCAGTTCCAGGGGAGAAGAAAGGGTGGCAAAGTGGAAAAAACATGAACTTTGAGTCAGGTTAACATGGGTCAGAAACACAGGTCTGTCTGTTACTAGTTTTGATCTTGGCTAATGTCTGGGCCTCAGTTTCCTAATTAATAAAATGATGACAAAAGCATTTCCATTATGTAGAAGTTTTGCAGGGATTGGTTTAATGTGTACAATGGCATTCAGAGCGAATGGGCATCAGAGTCGACCTAATTTCTACGATCATCTGAAAATGATGTATAATATTATCCAATTAATTTTCACCCTACCTGGCAATATGTGTCTTACTGTCCACAATCATAGTGTTCGACATTTGTACAACTAACCAATAGCCAATTGTAGTCAATTCTGATTTATGGTGATGCGTGACAACTCATGTATCAGTGTACAGCTCTGCTTCATAAGGTTTTCAGTGGCTGAATTGATCATTTTATTTTTAAGCAGATCATCAGGACTTTCTTCTGAGATCCCTCTGGGAGAACTCAGACCACCAACCTTTTGGTCATCAGCTGAGCACGTTAACCATTTACACCACCCAGCGACTTCGCTGTTGCCATTGCTCTTCATGTGTTTAGAAACCTATATTTTCTACCTGGACTGCATTTAAAAATGCAAAAAGAATGTACTGAGGGCTTTGCATATAGTGAAATAGATACTGTTTTAGATGTTGGGGAATATATGAAGAAGAAATACTTAAAACCATCATCATCAGCTACCTCAGACCAATTACTGAGGTGGGGGTCAGACATGCCTTCATCCTCCAACCTGATTTACCAATTTGGACACCAACCATCCCTCTCTCCTATGGCATTCTCTACTTTTCTTCTTGATTCCAAAACCCATTGCAACAGCCACACAGAACTCACAGGTGATACTCACATGTGTGGAGTTTATTAGAGAAGTTAACAAGATTCAATTCAGGATATGGAATGTCTGTAATCACTGCTGCAAGGCAATATGGGAATGTGAGTTTTCTGGATTCTGCTTTGGTAGAATCTCTTGTTATAGAAATAAGGGTGTGTGTTCAAAGATGTTGGATGGTCACAGATAACTAATGCCCACTGCATCACACCCTTTGAATTAAACTTTCAAACAACAAGAATGACATACTTTTCTCTAACAATTTTGATCATTCTTTATATTAATGAGAGTAGAATCAACGGTCTTCCTCAAACAGAAGTAGCTAAGGTCATATCGATTACTATGCTCATTTCTAAATAGACCTTCCAGGTGATGATAATCCATCACTAGATTCTTTTTAATTGAAAAATTTATTGACATATTTATAGACTTACATGCAATTGTAAGAAATAACAGAGATCCCCTGTATACTTTAACCAGCTTCCCCTAATAATAATAATAAAAAAAATCACAAGCAAATGTTGCCCTTTTGATCTTGTATGGTTAACTGTTCTAAGGACTGTTTACCTCCCTGGTGTTAATTTTCACCTTAAAGGCCTATCATTTGGCTGAAAGGGGAGCCATGGGATGAGTTATTTCTAGGGTATCTAAGGGCTATGATCTTGGGGCTTCCATCAGTCTCTATCAGACAAGGAAGCCTGACCTCCCTTTCAGTGATAACTGAGCATCATCCAGTTCTTCTGGTCTCAGGGCCATGGATACTGAAACTCCAAAGGCCCATAAGCCTTGAAGACTAATTGTTCTCACAAGCTTGTAAGACCCCAGGTGCTAATCTTCAAAGTAGGGTATTGTGGCTGTTGTTGTTAAGTGCCTTTGGGTGGGGTCTGACTGATAGTGACCCTAGGTAGGGTTTCAGAGGCTTTTAAATCTTTGCAGGAGCAGAAAGCCTCATCTTTCTCCCTTGGAGAGTCTGGCAGGCTCAAACCACAGACCTGTGGTTCGCAGACCAGTGTTTATTGTAAGAAGCCTCCGTGCTCCCCAAGTAGAATATAGATCATTGTTCTGCCAATTGATCTTTGTGCACCCACAAACTGTGGTCCTGATTACCATGTATAGGGACTCATTCCCTCAAGTTGTTTGGTTATATCTAAGAAATTTTCATAACTTTGCCCGCTGTGTTACTGTTGTTGCCTGGTGCCATCACATTGGTTCCTCATAGTGACCGTATGTACAAGAGAACAAAACACGACCTGATCTTGCACCATCTTCACAATTGTTGTTAAGTTTAAACTCATTGTTGGAGCCACTTTGTCAATCCATCTTGTGAATGATTTTCCTGTTTGGTTTTTTTTTGTTTGTTTGGTTTTTTTTTACTTTTTACTGTATTAAGTATGATGTCCTTTTCCAGGAATTACTCCTTCCTAATAACATTTCCAAAGCACATGATCACCATCTTCTCTTCTAAGGAGCATTCTGCTTGTACTTCCTTCAAGACGGATTTGTCTGTTCTTCTGGCACTCCTTGGTATTTTCAATATTCTTTGCAAACACAAGCAATTCAAATGCATCAATTCTTCTCCTGTCTTTGATTTTTCATTGCCCAACTTTCACATGAATTGTGAGGCAATCAAAAATACCATGGCTTCGCTCATGCACACCTTAGTCCTCCAAGTGACATCTTTGCTCTTTAACACTTTAAAGGGATCTTTTGCAGCTTATTTGTCCAATGCATATGTCATTTGATATCTCGACTACTGCTTCCATGACCCTTGAGTGTGGAAACAAGCACTATGCAATCCTTGACAACGTTCATGTTTTCTCCACCTACAATGCCGTCTATTGACCTAGTTGTGAAGATGTTTGCTTTCTTTACATTGAATTGTAATCTATACTGAAGGCTGCAGGATTTTTTTCTAACCTTCATTAGAAGTGCACCAAGTTCTCCTTGTTTCTGGCGGACAACGTTGTGTCATCTGCATATCTTATATTGTTAATGAGACTTCCTTCAACCCTGAAGCCACACTCTTCTTCTCAAAGCCCAGTTTCTCAGATGATTTTCTCAGCATGGAGATTGAATAAGTATGGTGAAAAGATACAGCCCTAACACACACCTTTCCTGATTTTAAACCACACAGTATCCCATTCTGTTCCTACAACTCTTGGCCTATGTCCAGGTTCTGTATGAGCACAATTAAGTGTTCTGGAATTTCCATTCTTTGCAATGTTATCTGTAGTTTGATATGATCCACACAGTTGAATGCCTTTCCATAGTCAATAAAACACAAGTAAATATCTTTCTGGTATTCTCTGCTTTCAACCAAGATTTATCTAATGTTAGCAATGATATCTCTAGTTCTACATCTCCTTCTGAATATAGCTTGGATTTCTGGCAGCTACCTGTACTGACACAACCATTTTTTAATTATCTTCAGCAAACTTTTACTTGCATGTGATACAAGTTGCATTGTTGAATAATTCTGCATTCTGTTCAATCACTTTCTTTGGAATGGGCCAGTTGATTGGTCAGGTCTTTGTCTTCCAATTTTCTTGGTATAGACTAGTGAGTGTAATGATGTTTCCAGTTCTGCATCCATTTGTTGAAACATTTCAATTGGTATTTTGTCAATTCCTGGAGCTTTCTTATTTGTTGAAGCCTTCAGTGCAGTTTGGATTTCTTTCCTCAGTACCATTGGTTCTTGATCATATGCTACCTCTTGAAATGGTTAAACAGCAACCAATTATTTTTGGTACAGTGACTCTGTGTCTTCTTCTTTTTTTCCCCCCACACAATCTCTTTTTTTATTATTTCATTCAAGAGGGGAATGACTTGTCTTCCCAGCCTTCAAATGCTAGAACAATTTATCAAAGTCAAAAGTTAATCAGACCAAACGTAATAAACTTCCTTCTTAACTTCCAGGTAGCCCAGAATTTCTCTTACTTGCCCAAAAGGCACTTATTAAAGTCCCCAGTGAAGGGGTTTTGTTTTTGTTTTGTTTGGGGTAGTGGCAGAGGGAGTAAAACCTCATAGGATTCCCAGGCACAGCTCCATTCTTTTCAAACATGTACTAGTAATGGTGGTGATAAATGTTAAGTGTCTCAGTATCAAAAAAACACTTTCAAATTATACAGCTCTTCCATTTCTCAATGGAAATAAAGTATGTGTATTGAATGATTTTTAAAACTTTATAAATAATTTAAAAATAAAGATTTAGAGAGTCAAACAATGATGTCCCGGTAGATTCCTGGTTTATTTACCCACACTTCTCACAGAAGTCTTTCTGTTCCCTCTAAACAGGGCTCAATACTCAGCCTCCTCCAGTGCAACACTAATACCTAACACTCTTCCAAAATTCCTGGTGAAATCCACTTACACCTTTCACATTTCTTCCACATAGCCTGCCAACATTTACTCCATCAGGGATTTCTACTGAACTTGGTGAAAGAATGATGCATATAAAACCTGTGCATATAAACAATCGCAGTGTTTATCATAAACTGAGAGACATTGACACATTGCCCCATGTCCTGGATGAGGTTGGCCACCTGCTGCTGATAAGGGAGCTCTTTATCAGGCACCATTCCATAGCTCTGGTAGCGTAGTGGTTACGAATTGGGCTGCGAGCTGCAAGATCAGCAGTTCGAAACTACCAGCGGTTCCACGGGAGAAAGATGAGGTGGTCTGCTCCCGTAAAGATTTACAGCCTCAGAAACCCTGTGTAGGGTCACTATGAGTTGGAACAGACTCTACGGCACATAACAACAACAACATTCCGCAGTGGAGACAGTGGAGACTAGGCGTGTTCTCCAGCTGTTCCTGAGTAAAGAACCAGCCATGACACTTTCCTCCTCCCATCCGCTCCCTCACCCACCCCTTTCTGTGTCTTCTTTTAACACTTCTTGTTTCATTCAATGTTTAGCCCATAGAATCCTTCAATGTTGCAACCTGAAGCTAGATTTTTTTTTTTTTTTTCTTCAGTTCTTGCAGCTTGAGAAATTCTGAGTATGTCCTTCGTTTTTGGTTTTCTTACTTCAGTTCTTTGCACATTTCATTATAATACTTTACTTTGTCTTCTAGAGCTTCCCCTTTAAATCTTCTGTTCAGCTCTTTTATGTCCTCATGTCCTAATTTCTTCAATTCATTGTAGCTACTCAAGAGCAAGTTTCAGACTCATATGACATCCACTTCGGCCTTTTCTGTTTTTTTATTTTTTTTAGTGACCTTTTCTTTCTTGGTGTATAATGTTCTTGATATCCTCCAGAAACTTATCTGGTCTTCAGTAATTAGTATTCAATGTATCAGATCTGTTCTTGAGATGGTCTCTAAATTCAGGCAGAATAAGATTGTGTTTTGGCTTTTATGGACTTGTTTTCTGATACGACATAACTCAGAATGAGAAGATGATGGACACCTGATCAATTTCAGACTGCAGCCAAGAAAACGAAAACCAAATCCGGTACTGTCCAGTCCTAACCGTGGTGGCACTGTAAGAGTGGAACGGTTCCACAGGGTTTCTGAGGTTGTAAATCTTTATGGAAGCAGACTGTCACAAAGTAGGTGGTAGGTTTGAATCACTGACCCTTCAATTAGCAGCCCAATACTTAACCACTGAGCCACAGGATTCCTTGTCAGAATATGTTATTGCTAAATGCTGTTGAGTTGGTTCTGACACAAAGTGACTCTGTAGAGGGTTTCAGAGGAGCAATTGGTGGGTTTGAATCACCATCCTTGCAATAAGCAGTCTAGTGCTTGTCCTAAAGCAGCATATCGGGACTCCTTTCAGACAATGGCAGTTGACAAAGATCTTTAATTTCCATCTTTTCTCTATTGTAAATGTTGTTGTTATATGCCGTGGAGTCGGTTCTGACTCATAGCTAACCTGTACAGGGTTTCTGTGGCTGTAAATCTTTATGGGAGCAGAGAGCCTCATCTTTCTCCTGCAGAAAAGCTGGTAGTTTCAAACTCCTGACCCTGAGGTTAGCAGCCCAATTCATAACCACTATGCTACCAGAGCTCCTTTATTGTAAATAGTGCTGTGAATATATTTATTCATGCCACAACTCTTACCTCTGTAGGATATGTACCAAGTAGAGGGATTGCTGGGTGTGAGAGTTAAGATTTTGCATCAACCTGACTGGGCCAAGATTATCAGTGGTTTGGCAGTTGTTGTTGTTAGGTGCCATCGTGTAACTACTGACTCAAAGCAACCCTGGGCACAACAGAATGAAACACTGCCTGGTCCACAATTTTTGCTACATTTGTACTCATCGCTGCTGCCACTGTGCCAATCCATTTCATCGAGCGTCTTCCTCTTTTTCTCTGACCCTCCATTTTACCAAACATGATATCCTTCTCCTGGGACTGGCCCCTCCTGACAGTATATCTGAAGTATGACAGATGAAGTCTGGCCATCCTGGCCGTACTTCTTCCAACATAGATTGGTTTGTTTTTTTGGCAGTCCATGATACTTTTAATACTCTCTTCCAACATCATCACTCAGATGCATTAATTCTTCTACAGTCTTCCTTATTTACTGTCCAACTTTCACATGCATATGAGGTTATTAAAAATACCATGGCTTGGGTCAGGCCCACCTTAGTTCTCAAACTGACATCTTTGCCCTTGAACACTCTGGAGAGATCTTGTGCAGCAGATTTACCTAATGCAATACACTGTTTGATTTCTTGACTGCTGCTTCCATGAGTATTGGTGGTTGATCTGAGCCAAATGAAGTTGTGGACAACTTCAATCTTTTGTCCATTTACGTGGATATTATTTGTTGGTCCAGTGGTTAGGATTTTTTTTTTTTTTCTTTTCTTTTCTTTACATTGAGGTGCAACCTATATTGAAGGCTGTGATCTTTGATCTTTATCAGTATTTTAAGTCCCCTTCCCTTTCAGCAAGCAAAGTTGTATCATATGCATATCCCAGGTTGTTAATGAAGCTACCTTTTTATTTCTTCATATAATCCAGCTTCTCAGATTGTTTACTAAGCATACAGATTGACTAAGTATGGTAAAAGAATACAACCCTGGCACACACCTATCCTAATTTTAAACCATTCAGTGTTCCTTTTTTCTGTTCGAACAACTGTCTCTTGGTCTATGCATAGGTTCCTCTGGAGCCCAGTCAAGTATAGTTAAGCTCCAGTAATTCCCCATGATGAATTCTTTCTACTATGAGCAGCCAATCAATTGAAAGGAAACTTCTTTGGGGGTGTGGCCTGATTCAAATATATTGGACACACAGGCAAAGCTTCCTCCCTTTTCTGCTGTGTCTGGATTCTCTAGCTGACTTGTCATCCAACCTCTGATTCTTTGGACGTGAGCTAAAGGTCTGCTCAATTGCCTGCTAGTCATGGGCGTCACCAGCTATCAGCCATGTTAACTTCCAGGCCTGCCTGCCTGCCATGTGACCTGCCGATCTTGGTTTTATCAGTCCTGTAGCTACTTGAGTCTGAAGCTCTCTTCCAAAATTCTTGACATAGATGAGTGAGTGCTTACAGCATTGCATTCTTTTGGTGAATCATCCCAATCAGTATTCCATCAATTCCCAGAGTCTTACTTTTTCACCAATGCTTTTAGTGTAGCATCCTTCAGTAACAATGGTTCTTGAGCATACACTACCTTCTGAGATGGTTGAATGTCAGCCAATTCTTTTTGATACAGCAACTCTGTATGTCTTTATATCTTCTTTTGATACTATGTACTTCATTGAAAAATGAAACACTTGGAGACCCAGTGTGATGCTGGACAGCTAACCCCAAGGTCTGCAATTCAAACCCACCAGCTGTTCACTGGAAATGTTATACAGGGTTGCTCTGAGTTGGAACCAACTTGACAACATTTAACAACAACAACAGTGAGCTGATACTGATTGATATTGGCCATTTTGAACCTAGCCAATATTGTTCCTGGCCTAGTAGATCATATGATTGTTAGGTTGGACAGCAGACTTGATAAGATCCATATTCATGCTTATTTCAAAGAAAGGCAATCAAGCAAAATGCAAACATTATCATCAGTGTCACCTGCTAGCAACATTTTGCTGAAGATAAATAAAAACAACAACTGTACAATGGCAAGGGAATTTCAAGCTGGACTCAAAAGGAGACATGGAATGAGGGATAGCATTGCTGTTATCAGATGGATCTTGGTTGAAAGCAGAAAAACCAGAAAGATGTTCATCATAACAAATTATGGATAATACTGGGAAGAATGGAAATTCCAGGAGACTTCAGTGTGCCCATGCAGAACATGTGCATTGATAAACAGGCCGTGAACAGAACTACAGGATACTGTGTGGTTCAAAATTGAAAAAAAATGTGTGGCAGGGCTTTATTCTTCCATCTTACTTATTCAATCTATACATTGAACAAGTAATCTGAGATGGTGAACTATATGAACAAGAACACAGCATCAGGATTGGAGGAAGATTCATTAACAACCTAAAATATGCAGATGACTCAACCTTGCCTGCTTCAAATGAAGATGATGAATTGAAGTGCTTACTGATGATGATCAAATTTTTTTTTCTTAAATGTTTTATTGTGAATGATGTGAGAGTTTACATGGGAGAACATTAATTTTACGTTCATTCTATCGTATATTGTCTCATTGCCATGGTTACAATCCCTTCCATGCATAATCAACCAACCAAAGGGTATACCCTGCAATCCTGCCCCCCATACTCCCCAGGTCTTCAGCACACAGTCGATCTCCCTCTCTGGATCTAAAGTCTCCAGCTGCTCCATTGCTCCATGTCATCATCTCTGCCTCCATTTCAGGCATCACTGCTTCTCTGGGTAGGGTCCCACTCTCTGCTCTTCTCCCTTGATGGTCCTAGGGACCTCCGCTCCTAGACTGAAAAGTTAATCACTCCCCTCCTTGCTATAAAATGTCTACCTTTACATTTCCAACCCTCACAATCAGTCCTGATAACAATTATTCACTATTGTATCACAAGAGACCTGTCTGCATTTCATTGCATCAGCTCTGGCTAGTCAGATTGAATACTACAAACTGGAGATTCTACCTTCCTCCAGGCCCACTGGATCTTGGTTCTCTCTTGAAAGCTTGTAAGCCCCCCATCCCCCATTTTGGGTAGCCAATGTCCAAGTTGCCCATCCCTGTCTACTCTGTGTGTGGAGGGGGTGGGAATGATTCTTGCTGTAAGGACTTGTTCCCTCTTTTGAGCTACTGCTTCCATAGGTGGAGATCAAGTTCATCAAATTGTATGAGAATGCCTTTTTTTTTTTTTTTTCTCCTCTTCTTTTTATTTCTGGTTGAGCTCTGATCATCCAGTCATTGAAGCCAGGATAAGTGGGTATTATCTGCAAATATGGGTGTTCTTATGCATATGCCCTCTCTTCTTATCAGCTGGACGCTTCACTCTCCACTCTAGTCCTCTGTGGCTATGTCACTGACTCTGGGCCCCAAGAGTCCCCTGGTCTTGCCACACTGATGGCCAACCAGGTATTCACCCGGGTTCAAAGAAGTCTATTGAACATTGTAGGGCTTAGCACACCACTTCATTGCTGTTTTTCCCTCACTTCCCCTTATCAGTGATGCGCGTGGTCACCAATCAGAGCCTGTATTCCCATTGAGTCTTAGTCTTGGAAGTTAGTTTGCACTGAGGGGACCCGACCACTTGCCTTGATGATTCCTGGGCTGATGATCAAATCTTTTAGTGTGGATTACACTTGAATATGAAGATCACAAAAATCTTCAAAACTGGTCTGATAAGAGTGACGAAATGGAAGTTGTCAATGATTTCCTTCTTGGATCAACAATCAGTGTCTATGAAAGCAGCAGTCAAGAAATTAAGTGACATGTTACATTGGGAAACACTGCTGCAAAAAGACCTCTCTAAATTTTTAAAAAGCAAACACATCAGTTTGATGACTGAGGTAAACCTAACTTCATGGTCTTTTCAGTTGCCTTATATTCATGCGGAATCTGCACAGTGAAAAAGGAAGACAAAGAGAAATCAATGCATTCTAAACTAGAGCATTGGTAAAGAATATTTAATACACATGAGCTACCAAAAGAATGAACGAATCAGTCCTGGAAGAAAATATGTAACGGTAAGTGTCCTTAGATGAGCGGTTGATGAGCTTTGTCTCACTTCCTTTGGACAGGTTAGTGAGAAGGGCCAACCACCAGAAAAGGACATCATGTTTGGTAAAGAAGAGGGTCAGCAAAAATGGAGGACACCCCTAGTAAAATGGATTGACACAATACCCAAAACTATGTACTCATGCATGCCGACAATAATGGCGATGATGTAGGAATGGGCAGCATATTGTTCCGTTATACAGAAGGTCCCACTGAATTGAAGCCATCTCGACAGCAACTAATAACAACCAGATAGTTTATATAAGTGGAATCATAGGCTATTGATCCTTTTATATCTGACTTATGTTACTCACGTTGATGTTTTCAAACTCCATCCATGTTGTAGTATGTATCAGAACTTTATTCCTTTTAATGACTCCATAATATTCCATTATTGTTGTGAAGTGCCATACAGTCAGTTCTGACCTACAGTGACCCTGTATAGGGTTTGTGAGGAGTGGCTGCTGACTTTGTACCTCCAACTTTGTGGTTCAAATGACTTTGCAGTCCAGTGCATTAACCCACAGCACCACATCAGGACTCCAATATGCCATTATGTTGTTGTTGTTATGTGCCGTGGAGTCAGTTCCGACTCATAGCCACCCTGTACCTGGTTTCCGAGGCTGTAAATCTTTACAGGAGCAGAAAGCCTCATCTTTTTCCCACGGAACAGCTGGTAGTTTTGAACTGCTGACCATGAGATTAGCAGTCCGATTCGTAACTACTACGCTACCAGAGAGCTCCTTAATATTCTATTATAGGTACATGTTATTGTTGTTATGTGCTGTTGAATTGGTTCTAATTCATAGTGACCCTATATAAAACAGAAGCGAATACTGCCTGGTCCTACACTATCCTCACAATCTTTCCTCTGTTTGACCCTATTGTTGCAGCCACTTGTGTGGACCCATTTGATTGTGGGTCTTCTCTTTTCCACTGGCCCTCTGCTTGACCAAGCATGATGTCCTCCAGAACCTGGTTTCTCCTGATAAATGCATGAGATGAAATCTCACCATCCTGGTTTCTAAGGATCATTCTGGTTGTACTACATCCAAGAGAGATTTGTTTTATTCTGGAAGTCCATAATATATTCAATATTCTTTTCCAACACCATGATTTAAAGGTATAAATTCTTATTTGGTCTTCCTTATTCATTGTTCAGGTTTCCCATGCCTATGAAATGATTGAAAATACCATGACTTCAGTCAAGAGCTAACTTTAGGTTTCAAAATGACATCTTTGGTTTCTAATACTTAAAGATATGTATTAGAACAGATCTGCCCAATGCAATCCATCATTTGATGTTTTGACCGTTGCTTCCTTGGGCATTGATTGTGGATCTAAGTAAAGTGAAATTCTTGACAATTTCAAGATTTTCTCCATTTATCATGAGGTTGTTTATTTTTCTAGTTGTAAGGATTTTTGTTTTCTTTATGTTCAGGCATAACCCATACTTCATCAGTAAGTCCTCTTCACTTTCAGCAAGCAACGTTGTACCATCTATATATTGTAG
>NW_006408572.1:16267435-16268639 GCF_000296735.1 Chrysochloris asiatica
TATTTTCAGTAGTCTCATATATGTGAGAAAGTTGGACATTGAATAAGGTAGACCAGAGAAGAATTGGTGCATTTGAGTTACGGTTCTGCATAAGAATATTGAACCATGGACTGCCAGAAGAACAAACAAATATGTGTTGGGAGAAGTGCATCAGAATGCTTCTTAGAAGCCAGTATGATGTGACTTCATCTCTTATATTTGAGACAAATCATCAGGAGGGATCAGTCCCTGGAGAAAGACATTATGCTTGTAAGTGGAGGCTCAGTGAAAAATAGGAAGACCCCAGTGAGATGGATTGGAATAGTGGCAGCAGCAATGGGCTCAAACGCAATTGTGAGGATGGCACAGGACTGGGCAGTGTTTTCTTCTGTTGTGCACAGGGCCACTATGAGTCAGAGCCAACTAGATGGCACTGAACAACAACAACAATCAGAACCAATTCAATTGCACTTAATAACAAGATAGGTTGTTGTCATATAGATGTACGCTGAAGTTGTTGTTGGGAACATTTTATTGAACTCACAGTAGGTTTAAACCCAAACCATGAGGAACTTCAATCTAGTGCCTGGAAGTCAGGGCTTAAAGCTAAGAAGACGAGTCAGGGGAGGCAGCTGGATTGTTAAGAGACCGTGATACCATGAAAGTCAAAGGGGGGAAAAGTGTTCCAGAAGGTGGGGGTAATCATGTCAAATATTGCTGAATGGTCACTAAAATGAGTACTGAAAAAGCATGGTTTATGTTTAAAATACTGTGATTTTTGAAATGAGTAAGCTTGGTTTATCTCTGTAATCTTGTTTTATGCTGTATCTATCTTACCATTGTTTCCTTTAATTTATGTCTTTGTCTCTATGTAATTTTTGTTGTTGTTGTGTTAATTACCCCCAGTGTTTTAGAATATATATCTTTTACATAGCGGTACAAATTTAGAACAACAAACAAATCAGCCTTTAATCTATATTTTCCTAATTGTCAAAATTAAACAGTGAGAGGTATTTATAAATTCACTTCTAAATGATGTGGAATTAAGTAATTTTATGTATTTTTATCTTGCTTTTTCTTTGAGGACTAAGCTCTGGTAGCATAGTGGTTATGAATTGGGCTGCGAACTGCAAGGTCAGCAGTTTGAAACTACCAGCAGTTCCACGGGAGAAAGATGAGGCTTTCTGCTCCTGTAAAGATTTATAGCCTCAGAAACCCTGTACAG
>NW_006408572.1:16268739-16271639 GCF_000296735.1 Chrysochloris asiatica
GTAACCACTACGCTACCAGAGCTCCCTTTTTCTGATCTTTGGCAGTCTAATATATGCCTCCACTTTACTCTTTTTTCCCCCAAGAAGTTATGGATTGACCATTAGTGTTATAGTGTTTTTGATTAATATACAACATTTTTTTTTTCTTCCTGAAATGAGTTCTAAGATAGGTAAAATAGATAATGGTTGCTTGCCTCAGCCACTCAGATAGCCCCCAGGCAGGTTAAAAGAGACACACACATGATTTGCAAATGCAGTCTGCGCTGTTCCCTTCTGAACCTGGGATCAGGATTGCACACTGAGAATATGAGCTGTTGTCTTCACAGGTGTCACTGAGGGGTGGGCCATGTCATGTCATGTCACAAAGCTTTCCTACCATTTTAAAGTTGCCCTTTTTTTGATTCAGTGTTCACTCTGGTCCTGTAAACCTTTGACTATTTTCAGAAGTTCTGACAAAGTTGGCTGTGACAGTTTTGCTTGGTTTTCAGTGTTTCTGAAGGGTAAGCATGGAAGCTTAGAACTGCCTGCCTTGCCATCCTGCTGATGCCACTGTGTTATTAAGTGTTGAGTTATTTATATTATCTGGATACAAATTAATTATTCAATATGCAAAACAATTCTCCAAGCCTATGATTGGTATTGTTCATTGTTTTAATGGTTAATTTCCAGGAGTAGATATGAAGCCCAATTTCTTCTTTTATGGGTTGTGTCTTATCTAATAAATTTTTGCCTAGCCCAAGGTCCCAAATATTTGCTTATAAACATTTTGTAATTTAAATTATAGGATTCATTTTGAATTGATTTTTTATGATAAGGTGACACATTGTCATAGACATTTATATATTATATATAAATGTTTGTGTCTGTGTATATTTTTTAAGCTCTCCTTTGATTAGTCCACTCTCAGTTGAGGACTCAATATTTTACCAGATTTTCTGGCTGGCCCCAAACTTTATCTCAAGTCCACATGACAAAAATTTCACCTGTTTGCCAGGGATATCATAAAACTGTGATTTCATCTCTAACAGAGATCATTCCCATTAACTTCATGGCTCCTTAAGGTAATTATGGGTTATTTTTTTAAAGCTAGTAACTATACAGCATGACACTCTTTCCATTTCTTCTCTGCTCTTTTTTCATGCTGTCCCTATGGATAGGTAAGTATACCAACTTTTGCTCAGAGAGAGGTTCTATAGCCCCCAACAGGCCCTTCTAGAAAGTTGAGCAGTTGAAATTCACTTTTTATGATGAAAATGTCTGTCTAGTTATCTAATGATGTTACAGTGCTGTGAATTATTTAATGTCTTCTCTAGCCATAGTCTTTATATAAACTCCCATCAAACAACACTTTTGCCCTGATAGGTCTGGGTAAGAGAAGGTGGAAGAAGAAGCTGACAGGATTATATGATTCCGTTGTGAGCAGTTAAGAGGGCTAACTGTGATTATAAAACCCTGAAACTCTATCAGGTATCAAATGAGCCATTTCAGAAGCAGGATTGGCGGATTTCACTACCATTAAAGAAGAGCCAGGAGGAGAGCACATCATTTGGACCCCGAGATCCCTGCGCATTGAACCTCATCAACCTAGGGACCAAAGGCTGGATCCCAGGAGAGTAATAGAAGAACGGTAGCTAAAGAGCCACAGCATGAGATAGAGCATTGGTATTTCCAGCCCAAAGAACAAGTAAAGCTGACTGACTTTGTGCAGGAGACTTGCTTGTAGAGTCGGGAGCTAGGTTTGAAGCTCCATGGAGTTAGAGTCAAGTGCCTACAGACTGACGCCTATGGTGGAGTGGTGTGCCCTGTGGGCATTTATCGGCATGACCGGAACAGCTATGCCCTGAGCATTTTCTGATTCTGTATTGCAACCTGCTGACCCCCTAATAAAAATCATAACTGCGAGTCTGAATTCTGAGTGATCATTGCAGTGAATTATTGAACCTAGCTGGATAGTAGGGTTGTCGGAAGATAGTTTTGTGCCACTTTTTTTGTTTTTTGCAGATGTGCACTGTAGGATAAGCAATGGACCATAAGGTTGTTGAGAACCACAAGGTCAGCAATTCAAACTCTTTGGAAACCTTGTACAGGGTCGTTATGAGTTGGAACCAACTTGACAGCACCTACCAAGAACAAAATAACAGAAATTCCACAATTGGATGGCTTTAACAAATAGCGATTTGTTTTCTCAGAGTTTATCAGGCTAGAAGTCCACATTCAGAAGACTGGCTATAGAGGAAATAGTTCTCTCTCTGTTGGCGCTGGAAAAGATCTTGTCTCCAGGAGTCTCGGGATCTATCTTACCTCATATCGACTTCTCCTCCCTTGTTTATTTATTGTTGTTGTCAAGTGCTGTCAGTCTGGTGCATTAACCCAAAGTGCCATACCAGGACTCCTTTTATATTTCAAAAGAGATTGACACAAGATGAACCCTACATGAATCCTGCCTCATTAATATAGAAAAGACCACCCATTCTCAGATGGTATTATAACCATAAACATAAATGCTAGAATTTACAGCACGTAAGTTTTGGGAAATTCAGTTGAGCTCATACATTGCACCCATTAGCCCCTCAAAATCCATGTGCTTCCCAGATGCAAAATTATTCACTCTATCACATCATCCCAGAATCTTAAATCCTCTCTAAGTGCCAAATCTCATCTTTTGAATGAATCATCTAGAACAAATACGGGTGAGACTTTAGGCGTACGTCATCCTGGAGCAAAATTTCATCTGTGCGCCTGTAAAATCTAGAAGACAGCCATGTTTCCAAAGTACAATTTTGGAACAGGCACAGATAGATATTGTCATTACAAATAGAAATTGGAGGTAAAGAAGAGAAAAGAGGCAACAAACAAGTCCAAACTCAGTAGAAGAGATTACATTAGCTTTTTTTTTTTTT
>NW_006408572.1:16278663-16281108 GCF_000296735.1 Chrysochloris asiatica
GAAACTACCAGCAGTTCCACGGGAGAAAGATGAGGCTTTCTGCTCCTGTAAAGATTTATAGCCTCAGAAACCCTGTACAGGGTCGCTATGGGTCAGAACTGAGTCCACGGCACATAACCACCATCACTGCAGTCCTGGTGTGGTGCTATGGGTTAACACGCCAGACTGCAAAGCCGTTTGAACTGCAAGGTCGGTGGTTCAAGCTCACCAGCTGCTCCTCGGAAACCCTATACAGGGTCGCTATGGGCTGGAACCGACTTGACAGCACTTAACAACAACATTTATTATATTACACATTTTTTCTTTTAAGAATTTTTTTGAATTTGTATTCATTTTTTATATAAAACAAATGATCTCTCCTCTGTGTTTTATTGTGTTCCTACATCCTTAGGCAAGTCTTTTCTGTCATACCTGCTGACCTCTAAATTGATACTGACCTCTAAGTTCCCTTCATTTCTTGACTAGAATGCATCTTTAAGTTGCATTTTAA
Source organism: Chrysochloris asiatica (assembly GCF_000296735.1). Lineage (NCBI taxonomy): Eukaryota > Metazoa > Chordata > Mammalia > Afrosoricida > Chrysochloridae > Chrysochloris > Chrysochloris asiatica. The sequence continues at coordinate 16,279,154 of NW_006408572.1, forward strand.
ATGGAAACATTTAAAAATTTTGTATTATTACATTATATTGCCAAAATGTTATAAGAATAATAGATTTAGAAAATGAAAGATCCTTATACCTCCACTCCCTAGGTAAAATGACAATTAATTTTTTTTTTTTTTCTGTTTCTAAACAAACAAACACAAAATATCCACACACTGACACAAAAACCATGGGAGAAACAAAAACAAATAAATTTGAACCAAACAAAACAAAGGATGTCTATATTTCTAACCTTAGCAATCTGTGACTCTTTTTAATCTGAAAATTTATATCTCTAAACCTGTAATTGTTCAGACTGCAAAATTCTATTGGGATACGTCTTCCTTTCCATTGTCTCTATTCTTTCTCCATTTGGACTGAGAACCACAACGTCAACAGTTTAAACCCACCAGCTGCTCTTTGGAAACCCTATACAGGATCTCTATGAGTTGGGACTGTTGCGATGGCACTTAACAGCAAACAATAATTATGAATCAAACTGGTTTCCAGAGACTCAGTTCTGACTCATTGCAGCCCCTGTGTGGGAGGGTAAAGCTGTGTTCCATAGGGTTTTCAGACCTACACCTCCAAGCCTTTCTTCTGAGATGTCTCTTGGTTGACTTGGATAGACCTTTTGATTATCAACTGAGCATGTTAACCAAATGAACTCTCCAAGGATTCCCAGAACTCCTGTTGAAGGCAATGGAATCAACTTCAGACCACAATTTTTTTTTTTTTTTTGGTCAGGTAGCAATGTTTTCTCTTTCTCACCAAGTTGTTTTCAGCAAGTTGCCATCTCTAAATGGACCCCAGCAACAAGACAGAAGACCAGAGCAATCATTAGTGCAACGACTTCAAAAACTAATGCCACATGGCAGAGCGATGGGGGTTCCATCTTTTGCTGGTCTATTGTATAACTCAGTTTTCTTAACTAGCCGCAGAAAATTAGGTATGAAGAATCTTGCAGATCTGTGTTTTCATGTGGTAAGGCAAGACATTTGCTTTTCAATCCAATTCTATTTGTCACATCATTAAGGAAGGCTTCTCCAGTTTCCAGCATTATGTTGTATGTTTGATAATTTTCATATTTTCAATTTTCTCAGTGATCTTGGTGAGCTGTCTTAGGGATGCTATTTTAAATTGAAAATGTCTCAAGTGACATTTACTGAGTACTGATATTGAAGAGATGCATGGTCATTGTTGATGTTAGTTGTCCTCAAGTTGGCTTTGACTCATGTAACCCGTAACAGAAAGGAATGCTACCCAGTCCTACAGCATCTTCACAATCCTTGGTATGTTTGATTCCATTGTCGTGGCCATGGTCTTAGGGTCCTCATCTTTCCGTAGTATATCAGACAATATTTTGCTGTGATCCATCAAGTTTTCATTGGCTAACTTTTAGATGTAGAACTCTAGACCTTTCTTCCTTGTTGGCTTTAGTCTGGAAACTGCTGAAGTTTGCCCACCTTGTTGATATTTGAAATACCAAATATTTGATATTTGAAATTCAAAAAATATTTGAAATTTCAGCATCATAACTACACACAAGCCCCCACGGTACAACAAAGTGACAAACAGGTGGTTGGATGCGCTGGCAAACTCCTTTGTCTATAATGCAAATGTGAAAAGTGGAAAGAAAGGCTTACGTATCTTGATCTTATGTTAGAATGTTGTCTTGGTCTTATTACCAAAGAACAATATGAAATTCCTCTAAATTCTTTCTTTCTTTCTTTTTTGCAGTAAAGTGATCTATAAATAGCATCCAGGACTTTTTGCTCTCAAACTGTCCTGCTAGAATCAATGTTGTTGTTGTTGTTAAGTGCCGTCGAGTCGGTTCCGACCCATAGCGACCCTGAACAGGGTTTCCAAGGGTGTAAATCCTTACAGGAGTAGAAAGCCTCATCTTTCTCCCGCGGAGCAGCTGGTAGTTTCGAACCGCTGACCTTAAGGTTTGCAGCCTGAT
>NW_006408572.1:16281208-16287837 GCF_000296735.1 Chrysochloris asiatica
TTTTCTTAAATGTTTTATTGTGAATTATGTAATGGTTTACATGGGAAAACATTAGTTTTACATTCATTCTATTGTATATCATCTAATTGCCATGGTTACAATCCCCCTTCCATTAGCTTTTAAGGCTGGGAAATAATCTTCTATTCATTGTGTAATAACCCCACTCTCCAGACTCTGTATTCTGGGTGGAGGTCCTTTCAGGCCCTCTGGGATGGCAACTCTACTCCCTCAGATTTAGGTTGCCCCATTCCCCTGGTTCATTTGACTGGTGATCCCACCCCTCTTGGCTTCCATCACTTGGATATGGCAGTCCCACCTCTTCAGCCATGGCCAATGGCCAATGGCCCCATCCTCTTGACACACTTCAGTGGCAGCCCCACACTCTGGAATTACGTTGGCAAAAGTCTGGCTCTTTGAAACCTAGAAGTCTGTAGCCCCACCTTTGAGATCCAGGAGACTGTAGACCCTAGCTTCCTGTGTTTCTTCCAACAGTGCTACTGATCTCCAAGGTGCACCAGCTACGGTACTCTTCTCTTGGAAGACAGGAGATGCAAGTCCTTTGCCCTGTTTCCTGCCTATAGAATCCTAAGAATCTGGCAGTGATATTTTATAATTATTATTCTTTGTCCTCTTCAGTCCAAGTTCATATGTTTTCTGCTGTGCTAGTTAATTTGATCCATCAGCCACAAGCTTAATCTCTTTACCAAAATGTTGCATGGTAAAAATTCTAGGACATGTGTCCTTAGTTTGTGCATCATAATTTTCCAAATCTCTAAGTTTTGTTTTCATTTTGTGTAGTTAATTTTTAAGCCCATCTCTTCCCTCTCACATTTAACTAAAAGCAGAACAAAGATGTCACATTAAGTTCTTACAGCTTCTCATTACACTGCTAACCGCAAGGTTAGATGTTCAAACCCATCAGCTTGTCTATGGGAGAAAGATAAGGCTGTCTTCTCCCTTAATAAGTTGGAGTCTCAGAAAACCCTATGGAGCAGTTCTACTCTGTCTCCTAGAGTTGTCATGTGTTGGAATTGACTTGATGGCAGTGGATATGGTTTGGCTTGGAAGCTCCTAGAGGCTGAAGCTTGGGTGTTGCAGACTGCAGGTATTGGGGTGTTGAGGACCAGTGTCATGGACGAAAATCCAGCACGTGGCTGCACTCAGACTTGCTGGCCAGAGACCCTGTGAGCTCAAGGAAGTAACCTCCGGACGTCCTGGGTTCATTGGCTTTTACGAACTCACTGTGGGGCTAGCTCTGTATAATTCTCTTTAGTCCTATTAATTCATGCTATGCTTCGAACCCCTGTAATTGTAGCTTCTGAGAAAATGGTGTCTTAATGTGCCTTTCTCAATGTCCCCACTGTATCAGCAGTGCTTAAGGTGTTCTGGGAACAAATCTCTCTGAGGAACAAACTCTGGCCACGGGGCAAGCTCGTCCAAACTGTTCTTTATCAAATTATTTAGTTATGTTTGATATTAACTGAATACATGAACCCTTGATACCCATGGACAAATATTAAAACAAAAAATTGCTCCTAAAGCCGAGGCTGTACAAAGTTCCAAAAACAAGTTTCCCCCAAGGAACTCACCCAAAGTGGATTGGCGAAGTCTGGGGTTTTGTCCTAAGAATAATAGGTGTCTGCCTTCTCAGATAGCCCCCAGGTGCAAAACCACTAAGCTAGGTGTCTTGCTTTCTGTTGCAAATCTCAGCCAGACAGCTGACACAGCGGGACTCCTTTCAATCCTTTCACCTGTTCCCTTTTCACCTATACCTAGGTGCTATAGGTATGTTAATTAGCCTGGAGAAACCGCACTGCTGACCTGGGATTCGAATCTGAAAAGTACCATATAATAATTTGCTTGAATTTCTGGAAAATTAAGGATGTTAGATTATCAAGACAATTTGTGATGTATGTTTTAGAATTTGTACCTGTAAATCCTTGTGTCCTGTGTTGAATGATTAATCACATTTCACTTCTGTACCCTGTCTTAACAAACCCCGCCTTCCTTTGTGTAAAGCTCCTCCCTGAAATAAAACTGGGGCACAGACCGAAGCCCACATGCGTTGCAGCTTGCAGTATGGGCAGGCATTGCAGTTCGCAAGGTGTGCAAATGGCATGCATAGCCAAAATGTTTAGAATGCAGGATCTGTCTGACGCCAGTTACGCATCCACTCTGGTTTCAGGGTGTCTTCTTGTCTCTCTTGTTGTGTCTTTGTGTGTATTCTTTCTCTATCTCTGTCACCGCCAGATCTCCCTCCTTCGTGAACCAAACCTCCTTGTTGAGGCCGGTCCTCGACACTTGGGTTAATTAAACACCAGCTCCTCATCCACCAATGAAGCCGACATCCAGTAAACATATGCTGAAGGAATGAGCATGCCTGTCTTCAAGACTGGTTCAGAAAAAGACCATGGGTTTTGCATGCAAATAGGAATTGATTCAAATAGTTTTCCCCCTCTAGACACATGTTAACAAAGGTGACAGGGAAGGCAATACACAACAAGAGGGAAGTTAGCAGATGAAAGATGAAGATTGCAAGAGACAGAGGAAGGAATGCAATAGATAAAGTGAATAGAGGTAAATACTGTTAACTGTTGGTACATGGGGGGATTGCAACCATGTAATGAAGCAAAGCATAGGGTTTGTTGGATGCAAAACAGGATAGGCTCTGTAAACCTCCACTCAACTCACAACAAAAAGTTGGGGGAACAACAACAAACAAAGATCTTACAGCTTCTTTAAGGTCTTGCTTAGAAATCTCTTCAGTCAGATATCCAAGTTCTTCACTTAGAAGTACTACCTTCCATCAATAATTCAGGTAAGTTCTCTGCCACTGCATAGAAAGCATTGCAGTTTGTCTATTGTTCAATCAGATGTTCCTCATCTTCTTTTAAAGCCTTACCATAATCACATTTAATGTCAACATTTCTAGCAACATTCTGTTCTGTTGTTGGTACCATATGTAGTTTCTAAAACTTAAGAGAGTTTTTTTGGTCTACCGTCCTCTTTACTTCCTTCTGAGCCTCACCAGAATTACTTTTCATATCCATAATTCTACCAGCAGTCTCTTCAAACAATTGAGCCTTTTACTATTGGGTTTCCAAGAGTTGGCTTTCTAAGGAGAAGTTGCTGGGTTTGAACCTCCAACCTTGTGATTAGTAATCCAGTACTTATCCTACAGTACCACACCAGGATTCCATTTTTACCATTGTTGTTGTTAAGTGCTATAGTGTTGGTTCCACCTCATAGCAACCCTGTATAGGGTTTCCAAAGAGTGGCTGGTAAGCTTGAACCACCAACCTTGTGGTTCAAACCAACCTTGCTGTCCAATGCATTAACTCGCAGCACTACACTAGGACTCTTCCAACCTTTACCCAGTATCCAATTCCAAACCCACTTCCACAGTTTTAAGTATTTATTAAGCAGCACTCCTACTTCTTGATAACAAATTCTGCCTTTGATAATAAAATCTGTTGCTGCTAGGCAGAAATACCACAAACGATGGCATTAACAGATTTGTTTTCTCACATTTTAGGAGGCTAGAAGTTCAAATTCAAAGTGTCACTTTTTGAAGCAGATTACCTCTCTTTGTTACTTTCGGAGCAAGGTCCTTGTCTCTTCAGCTTCAGCTTCTTGGTTCCCTGAGGATCTCCATGTGTCTTAGCATCTATCTTACCCCATGTCTCCTCTGTTAGCTTGCTTGTTGAATTGCTTTTGTATCTCAAAAGAGATTGACTCAAGACAAACCCTACCCAAATCCTGTCTCATTGACATAACAAAGAGATTCATTCCCAAATGGGATTATAACACATGAAAGTTTAGCTTTACAACACTTATTTTGGGGGATGTAATTCAACTCATAACAATATCCAAATGCAAAATTTAAATCATCTGAAAACTACATCAAATTCTTGAAGTACCCAGCTTTTCACAATGGTATATTTGCAAACTGAGTTTTGGAGATAGCTGTAGGAACTTCTCACTGGTCTCCAGTGTAAAAATGTCACTCTCTGAACAACCATAGCTTTTGACTTGTGACATGTGTTTGGAAAGCAAATAGTTAGGCACTGGATCAAATATAAAATGGAAATACCCCCACAGGGCAGATGTTTACCATTCCCCAACAAACGAACCATAGGACTCCATGGGTATTCCAGCTGTTGTTCTAGAACTTCATAAAAAATATAGCCACTTAAAATAAAGTTTCTTAAGTTTTTGCCAAAACACAGTTATGAGTGAAAAAGACATTTTCCTCTTTCAGAGCCATAATCCGATGAAGACTTGTTTAGAAATGCATAGAATCCAAGTTTACTTTACTGTTTAAAGAAACAGAGTAATATTTTCAAAATCAGAGGAATAGTACCAAATCAAATCCACTGCCATTGTGCTGATTCCGACTCATAGAGATCTTGTATAGGATTACTGAGACTGTAAATCTTTATGGGAGCAAACACCTTCATCTTTCTCCCATTTAGCAGCTGCTTGCCTTGTAACTTGCAGTTAGCAATGCGTAATCCACAGCACAATGCCTAATCCGCATGTTTAATCTTAGGAGCACCAAGAATTGATGACGGTTGTTCCAGAATCTAGAAGACATCATCTCAGTTATGGTCCTCAGAAGGAATCAACATGACTAATGGCTGGTTGTGGGCTCCTACACTTCAGAAATCTGAGGCAATGTATTTCTGTTTTTATGACCTATTGACTTGTAGCGATCCTACAGGACAAAGTAGAACTACTCATGGGTCTTTATGGAAGCAGAATGCATCTTTCTACTGTAGAGAAGGTGGTGGGTTCCAACTGCCGACCTTTTGGTTAACAACCAATGCTTAATCTACAAAGTCACTAGGCCTCCTTTCTGTTCTTATAAACCATCCAATCTGTGGTGTTTTCAACAGCAATACTAGAAAGCTATGATAGGTCATCCACCACTTGTCTCTAGTTTGTCATACTGTGTTGGCTTGCTTGCTACTGAGATGCTGGAAACTATGCCACCAGTATTTTAAATGCCAGCAGGGTCACCCATGGTGACAGGTTTCAGCTGAATTTCCAGACTAAGACAGATTAGGAAAAAGGAGAGGAGACCTACTTCTGAATGTTTAGCCACTGAAAGTATTATAAATAGCAATGGAACATTATGGGCTATATAGTGCTGGGAGATGAAAACATTGTAAATAGCATCAGAATAGTGTTAGACATAGAGCCAGAAGATGAGCCCCTCAGGTTAGAAAGCACTCTAAATGTGATTAGGAAAGAGCTGCCTCCTCAAAGTAGAGTTGACCGTGATGATGCAAATGTAGTAAAACTTTTGAGACCTACATTTTCTGATGGGGGCACAACTAAAAATGAGGAGAAACAGCTGCAAACATCCATTAATAATCAGAACATGGAATGTACCAAGTATGAATGTGGGAAAAGTAGAAGTTGCCAAAACCAAAATGCCAAATTGGAAGTTGCCAAAAGCGAATACATAAAGATTGATATACTAGGCATTAGCTGAAATGATCTGGTATTGGCCATCTTGAAACTGACAATCATATTTCCTATGCCGGAAATGACAAATCCAAGAGGAACAACACAGCATTCATCATCAAAAAGAACACTTTAAAATTTATCTTGAAATACAACTATGTCTGTAATAGGATAATATCCATAATCCTACAAGGAAGACCAGTCGATACCACCGTTATTAAAATTTATGCACCAACCACTAGAGCTAGTGATAATGAAAATTGAAAAATTCGACCAACTGCTTCAGTCTGAACGCGATCAAATATACAATCAAGATGTATTGATAATTACTGATGATTGGAACAAAAAGGAAGGATCAATTGGAAAATATGGTCTTGATGATAGAGTTGCAAGACCAATGACTTATTCCTGGAGTCCTGGTGTGGTGTTGTGGGTTAATACACTGGACTGCAGTGTCAGTTTGAATGGCAAGGTTGGTGGTTCAAGCTCACCAACCGCTCCTTGGAGACCCTATCCAGGGTCATTATGGGTTGGAACCGACTCCATGGCACTTAACAACAACAACAATGACTTATTCATTGCAAATACCTTTTTAAAACACCATAAAAGGCAATTATACTCATGGACCTCACCAAATGAAATACAAAGGAATCAAATTGACTACAGCTTTGGGAAGAGATGGTGAAAAAGCTCCACATCATCACCAAAACTAGGCTGGGGACATACTGTGGAACAGACCATCAATTGCTCATATTCAAGTTCAAGCTGAAGATGAAGGAAATTAAAACAAGTTCACAAGAGCCAAAATATGACCTTGAACATATTCTACCCAAATTTAGAGATCTTTTCAAGAACAGATTAGATGCATTAGACACTAATGACCCAAGACCAGAAGAGCTATAACAAGAACTTCATAGAGGAAGAAAGCAAACGGTCATTAAAAGGACAAGAAAGAAGGAAAAGACAAAAATGAATGTCAGAAGAGACTCTGAAATGAGGAAGTCAAAGAGCTGAACAGAAAATTTCAAAGGCATCTTGAGAAGATAAAGTCAAGTATTATAATGAAACATGCAAAACCTGGAGTTAGGAAAACAAGAGGGAAGAGCACTTCCAGGGTTTCTCAAGCTGAAAGACCTGAAGAAACAATTCAGCCTTAA